>NC_050531.1:19513515-19515521 GCF_002922805.2 Oryzias melastigma | reverse complement strand
TATCAAAATGTTTAATTTTGTTTGGAAATTTTGTTTTGGGACAAAAAGCCTGAATTATTCATGTGAAACCCCAAAAGACTTCTATCCACTCAAGGAATAACCCAACATAGACAGATAAAAAAGTGCACAAACTAGGATCACAGATCCTCTATCTGCAGCTTGATTTGAAACGCCAACCTCTCCAATCTCCCAGGGGTCAAAGGTCAGAGCTGGGGTGAAGCAAAAACCTGGGTTCTGGACAAAATATCTTAGACAGGCAGAGTAGAAACCAAGGTGTTTGTGTGCTGGGGAGAGGGAGTCCACAGAGACAGATTATCAGGTGAAGTCTGCGAGGTGAGAGGTGAGGATCTGCTGTTTATAGTAGAAGCAGGTCAGGGTTGAACAGGAGGGCAGAGTGGGAACAGGCCTGGCTTCCACCTGGAACGGACTGGAATTTGGTGAACGCACACAAACAACAACCAAATAAATATCAGCGCTCGCTCTCCAACCTGGGCGTGGGTCACACGAAGAGCGAGTCGAGCCAAAACGAACGAGCTGATCGGCCAAAGCAGACACATGGTTGCTGGCCAGGACTGCAGTTTATTAGGGGTGAAAGTGTTGCTCTGTAAAATGTCAAAACATGGGGAGGACTGTGTTTAAGCAGCATCCCTGAAGCCTTCTCTGATTCCACTTCCCTTCAGCCTCATCAGCACTGAACAATCATCTGAGAATACTTTACCTGTTCTCCTTCAAATGTTAGCAATTCCAGCTGGAGTGTATGATTACTGTTCACTTTTTGGCGTCTTATTTGATTTTGTTTTCCCTCAAAGTCAGATGTTGAAACCTACAGTGTCCTTTTTTTCTACTGAAAGCAGCAGTGTGTTGTGAAATACTGCACAAACTATTTCAGCAGCAGATCATTTAAAACAACTTAAACACAGAGAAAACATATGATTTCAACTCCAGTTTAGGTCGACTTTACTGAAGCACATTTTGTAGAATGAAAAACAAGTCAAAAAGTACAAGTAGAAACAGTATAGATTACAAGATGTTCTTGCTGCTATTAGTAAAAAGAAAATCTACCAGTGGAGGTAGTAAAATGTGTCTTGGTAGGATCTCTTATAATTAATATATTGTTGAAATCAGCAAAAAACGCTCATATTTAGGTGTGTTGCGATAGTAGTTAGAAATATGTATTAAAATAAGAGCATATTGCTCAGAAAAGAGTTTTACTTCTATCCTGCTGTTGTTAAATGCATTTGTATTATGTTATATGTCAAATAAAATCGAGCAATTGCGTTTCTTGAAAATGTTCATGAATAAAAATTCTGCTTAAAAATATTATTTAAGTATTTATTTTAAATTTAAGATAAAATAAGATGTTTTCAAGATTAGGGCTGGGAATCATTGGGTACCTCACTATACGATGCGATACGCAATACATGGCTTACGATATCGATGATATTGCGATAATTGGTAAAAAATAATGTCTAATAACTCACAAAAAATAGAGGAACGCATATCTTTGGTGAAAATATATCCTCATTTATTTTTCAGCTTGAACATAGTCACAATAAACATCTTGTGTCTTATTCTGTGTAACAAATAATAGACACTTTAGTGCAAATCAGTAATACTGTCTTTGAACGACATTGACACCAAGTGAATTGGAATTATTGGTAAAATTCAGTGCCAACAATAGTAAACATGAAAAGCAGAGCCACTACTTAGTGCAAAATAGTTGTAAAGAACAGAACAAAAATTAAATAACTCAAGTGGCTGCCAGGCACATGGGTGCTTGTGACAGCCATACTCCCAATGCACGGCCCCCATCTACTAGCAAAGGAAAGTCTCACTAAAGGATGATGAATATGTTTTATAGCATCTTTAAACTAAAATTAAAGATCAGTACTTGGTGAGAATCAATTGCAGGACTAAATATCACGATATACCACAACATATTCAAGATCAAACGACTCAATAAGACATTCCTGATCTTCTTTTGTGAACACAATCTACCCAAATTA
>NC_050531.1:19497754-19513385 GCF_002922805.2 Oryzias melastigma | reverse complement strand
GCAGGACTAAATATCACGATATATCACAACATCGAAATTTTGGCGTGCCCCTATTCAAGATCAAACGACTCAATAAGACATTCCTGATCTTCTTTTGTGAACACAATCTACCCAAATTAATTTATTTAATGTCTGTATTTTGGATTTTTCTTTTCATTGAATAATGTAGATGATTTTTCTTTCTGATGATAATTAATGATTATCATCCTGATAAGGTAATTTGGATTGATCGTGCCGGGAGTCCGGGGTGACCTCGGATCAACATCGTCGGAGGAATCTTTGGCATTGATCGTGCCGGAGGTCTGGAATACATTCAGATGATTATTAATCATCTCGGTATGCTCTGGATTTTTGGTGATGGTTGGTGTGGGGGATTTTTTTCTGGTGATGATGGTCCGAATATGCTTGGGCTTCTGGTGTTGATTAATGTGGATGATTTTTTTCCTGATGATAATCGTCCGAGTATATTTAGATTTTTGTACTGATTAATATAAATGACTTGTCTGTGAATGTTTGAAATTTAATAACTTCACTGATCTCAAGGATCCTTAATAACCTGAATCCATGATTGCAGGGTATAAATATTAGATATGAAGTCCTGAACCGGATGTTGATAATTCATGTAAAGAAAGTGAAGGTACGGTCAACCCGGGGTGGGATTATATAAGTTCGCTTCCTCCCACTCCCTTTTAAGTGACCAACTTGTGAACGATAATGTAAGATGTTATTTTATTTATTTTACTTGAAATAAACCATTTCATGCATTCATATTCCAGATTTAAAGTCTTAAAACAAGTCATTACATCTTACTAAAAAGTTATTAGTAAATTATGTTTATCATATATAGAGTGTAATAAGATATTTAAAGAAGAAACCTGACAAAAATACTTGATGAGATTCTGTGTTACTCAGTGTATATAGCATATTACTCCAAATCAATAAATTCTTGTACATATAACTAGACAAATATAAAATTTTTTCTCTTTCATCTTCACTAAGGAGCTGAGATGAAATCATCAAAAAAAAAAAAAAAAAGAATCTAAATGCATCGAGACTTCTCATAGGTAAAATGGGCCAAAGGGCTGGATATGGCCCTGTGGGCATCTAGAGATGCTCTCACCCCAGAAAAGTCCAATAGACTCAGCTTAATTGGATGAAAATGTTCAAAAAATTCATACCTCAATTTGTTCAGTTAGGCTAGGTTTGTCCTCACGCATGGCACTCTTTAAAACAATCTGAATGCCTCAAAGACATCATGTGAAAGCCACAGTTGGTCATTGGTGAAGAAAATATTGTGTGAAAAACAGCCAAAGAAAATGTATGGTCATATGTATTTGAAAAATTCCAAGTGTTGCCACACAGTGGACTGTAACGATGGCTTAAAGATTTTTTGCTGTTGTCACACGTGTGTTCGCTGTGGTGGCACTTGAACGTTTTTACATTATTCTAAAATAAACCTACCATGTTTCAATCCAAACGGTATTTTCCTATATTAATTAATCAATTGGTTTCATTTTGAAAATATTTTATAGTGGTACAGATCGATCTGGTTGGATCATAGAAATATAAATCAATTTAGTCGATTAATTGTTACACCGCTAGCTTTCACACTCGCCAAGTGAAGCAGACAATTCTGGGAAACAAGCATCCTTATATAAAAGAACTAACAATCCGGCTTCTCGAGTGAAAGAAGGGCAACCCTTTAATTTTGGGAAATCTAAAAACAAAACAAAAAAAACAAACAAACAAAAAAAAAAACATTAAAATGCGCTTTAAATGTCACTGCCTGAACAACTGGTACAATAAATTTACTGAAGGATTCAAAGAAAAACAAAAACAAGCCCAGACTAAATGACAGTTCTCACACTGAAAAGAGTTTCAGGGACATGTTAAGCTACAGTGGTTCCCCTAAATATCATTACAGGCATCTTTCAATTGTATTTAGTCCATCTGCCTGTTTAAAGGGTGAGGAGTCGTCACCGTGCTGTTTGGCAGCATGGCGTCTACCACACTAAACATGGACCACACTGTACGTGGACCGCATGGATTTGTTTGCCAAGCCATCGGCTCTGTTTACAGAGAAAAAACATGTAGCATACCAAGAATAGAAACAGAGGAGGCTTGGTTATGTTAAGGGGCTGCTTGTCTGCATCTGACGCAGAGTTTCTCGACTATTGGCAGTGCACGGTGAAATCTCAAGACATTCCAGGCATTCTGGAGCAAAGTCTGGTGCTTAGTGTCAGAAGGCTTGGTCTCGGTTGCAGGTCATGGGTCTTCCAATAGTTCAATGACCCAAAACAGAACCACCAAAAAACATCCATTACCTAAGCATAAATTAGTTTGGTGTTCTCCTGATCTGCTAAACATACCGTCTAGGCAGCCTGAGGCAATTGAGGGCAGTTCGCTTATGAGGCCATGATATTTGTAGATAGATGCAGAAAACTTTTGCTGAAATTTATTTTCTTGGAGTTGCAAACTCAAAAAATGTAATGTACCTTTGGGCCGGTATAATTAGTTGGTTTTCTAAAATGGCTATGATGAACAACAATTGTTCCAAAGATTCTGTACTTGTTGCTGTATCCTCAAACTACAGCAGATCCCAATGAATATTTTGTCTGAAAACATATTATCCTCTATTTATGTGCTAGTCTGCTTTTTGTTCCTTCATTTTTGCAATTACTAATTTATCTCCTTTTGTTTGAACTGATGTTTCTGTATTTTTGTACGTCTGTCTCTTTCGTGTCCTGTCTAATCGTAGCATTTTGTTGCCCTTAATGATTTCATTTCTAACAATAACTTCTTCTAAGTTAGATTGAGTTTTCCCTCTACAGTCACCCTTTCCTCCCTCAAATCCAAGATTACATTGAAGTCTAAATTGCAGTCTCTTGGTCACTTAACCCTTATTATAATACTATCATTATCTGGTTTTAAAGGAACAATCCCAAAATAATTGTGCCATGGTAATGTCAAGTCACTGTAACGAATTAAAGAATATTTGCTTGAATTTAGTATTTCTTTTTGAAATAAAAATGGTTGTAAACTGGAACTTTTTAAATAATATTATGAATATTCGAAGAGAAGGTCAGATTTTTATTGATTTACAATAAATGTTTCTTTTCGATAAGTTTGGTTTTACTCATAAGAAACGCAAACTCATTTTTCCTAAAAAGAAAATGATATGGAAAATTCCACAGACCAAGTGGACCACAGAACACATTTCCATTTTTTTTCCGTTACACTTTTTCTGTTACATGGGTTCTTATGGGTCTTTCTAGGCCATGGGTGCCCAAAGTTGGGCCCGTGGGCCAAATCTGGCCAGCCAAAGGTTATATTTCGGCCCGGCAAGTTGTGGCTGCAGTACCCACAGAGTGTTTAGTTAAAACCCCTTACCCGTTTTCTGTTGATTCTCTATGGCGTTCCAAAACTCTACGGCTGTAGTATATTTTTGGCCTCCGGGTTGCGCTATTAGCACTTTCTTTGCCTGCAGCTATGGGTGAAACAACCCCCAAGTGAGTCAAAACTGGCCAGTGAGGCCTTGTTGTTAAAGGTTTCAAAGACAAATGTTATTTACTTTTCATTCCTACTAATGTGCGTTACCTTAATGAATACAGAATCAAAATAAATTACTTAAATCTTTCTTTATTTTCTCCTTATATTTCATGACATGGAAAAAACTGTATTTGGCCCGCGGACCGGGATCCCATTTAGACTTTGGCCCTTTGAGGGAAAAAGTTTGGGGACCCCTGGTCTAGACACTTCTGGGCTTTTCTTTCAGTACCAGGGTGCCACAAACAACTGTTAATCAAATTTTAATGAGTTTATAGTTGGTCTCCACATTGTGTGAAGTTATCATGATCTGGTGGTATCGAGAGCAAATCTGTGCAAAATTGTTGCACTGAATATTATCTCATTTTAGAAATTTAGTTAAACTTAGCAAGATTTCAATTTAAGGTTTATAATTTCTCACTATGGGAGTCAGATGATCTACTCAAATAAATACATAAAACTTCCAGCAAACCTTTTATTTTAAAGGTAGTATTAGCCTTTGGGTTTTGCTATATGAAAAACTACTGATGCACAGTTTACATCTTAATTTAGAGAGTCTAATGTCAAGTAGGGCACAACCATAGGAGGTAAAAATTAAACATTGGTGGATCTTTGTATTTTAAGAAAACATATTTACTGTTTTTTTGTTGTTGTTAAATTTCAAGACAAAAAAGTCATCAAGTCTGTGGATGAAAGTGCTTTTTGTTAAAAAAAAACATGTCTGCGGGAAAAACAGTGGACAGCAAATGAAGGAAGCTTCTTTTCTAGTGAGTTTTCTCAAAAATCTGATCAGAGGTGTTTTGAGGGAAGCAGGGCACAGAGCAGAGTGGTGTGGGGTTTGTTATCTTCCTTGTAGGTGAGAGCTGTGCTCATCTGGGACTCACAGATAGAGCCTGGAGATGAAGAGGGGGGGGTCTGGAATGAAGTGTGAGCGAGGAAGAGCTAAAAACCCAGCAGAGGCCCAGCTCCCCCAGGTTTTAGCTCAGATGAAAGGCCAGGATCTGTGCTAGATAAGAGAGCAGATCATGGGGGGGTCGGGGCCAACCAGCTGTGGGAAGCCATGTCCAGCGGCCATCTTTCACTAGTCTCCTTCCTTGCTGTCTCGCATATACAAACACATATACACAGCATGTGGGACCAGTAAATTAGGGTTTGAAGGACAAGGCACCTTCTGCACCAGATTTAAAAAACAAAACAGATTTCTGTCAGTTTTGCAGACAATCTCTCTTTTGATTGGTGAATTGACCCATTATTCGTCTAAAACTGCTAGCTTCTCTCTGCTAGCTGCTCATCTTCACACAGAAATGTGGCTCACAGTCTGCAGGGAGCAGGGGTCTGCAGCAAAACTGCTCATGAAGAAAATGAAATCAGTGTTTACAGACATCCTTGTTTCATCCCTGCTGAAGGAGAAAGCCAAGAAGCATACAAACGCAGCTTGGAAGCATCCTTCTAATGGCGACGTTTCACCATTTTACCAGACAACCAAAGTACAAAGGTGTTGCAATAGAGAACATCAAAGCAGTATTTTTTATTTACATTTTCCAGGTGCATAAAGACGCATGCAGCTCAGTGTTGTCACCTGAGTAAATCAATACAAGAAGAAATCCATTCTAATTAGGATCTGGCTACCCCATCTTAAATATGGATGCTGATTAATCAATAAATAAATCCCACAGCTGACCTGTGACTCCCTAAAACAAAAACACCCGTTTGGAAAATGAGGTGTAAAGAAAGAAAAACTCTGGAATTGTCACTGCATAAGACAGACCTGTGAGTATAAAGAAGAGACAGGGTGGTATACATGCCTGAGAGCCACTGACCTCTGCCCTGGTCATCCAGAGGAAGCTGTAACACCATCAATCATCTGGACTCGTGCCTACACCAATCACATGCGGGGATCAGAGTCATGTGGCGTGTTAGTGCAGAGGGCGTGACAGCAGAGCATCCACATGTATGCTCAGAGAGGTGATTGTTCAAGGTGTGGAGTGTTAATGCCCCCTGTTCACCGCCACTGCACCCTCAGGCATCCAAGCACTGTGTTAGCCATTCAGACCTGGCTCAACAGCAAACCTTTACCTGACCTTTCCTTCTGCCGTGACATTTGGACTTCAGAATAGGTCAAACCTCGCTAAAGAGGGTGGAAGGAGAGGAGGGGAAGCAACAGGAAGAAAGGAGAAGAGCAGTAAAAGCTAACAGATGTCAGATTGAGACAGCGAAAGGAAGTGGGTTTGGGGACGCGATAGGACCTTTAAAACCTGCTCGAGTACAAGCAAACCACTTTTGAGTTGACTCATTAGACATGCACCACATCCCTGGAAGTGACAGACTGTAAAGTTGACTGATTTATAAAGCCACAGCTTAAAATGAGGCCTGAAAAAGCACCAGCTGTTGTACATACTTAGCTGGATGGCAAAAGAGGGCTCAACATTCATTCATTACCTGTGTGCTGATTGACAGAATTGGCTTGACAACAAGTAGCTTCAATAAAAAAAGAGTTGATGATAACGCATAAAGCAAAGACCCGTCAGATCTCTAAAGATACTTTAGGGAACACATGCATATGCAATGTCTTGAAACTAAAAAAATGAGCAATTAAGGTTAGGTAGATGATTTATGAGTTTTGCTGTTTAAGCACATCAGTCTAGAAAACACAACATTACAATCTTTGTCATGTGGATAATAAAAAGCTACATGTTGCTTTCACATTTGTATATTCCCATAGTCAACCATGTTCTTGCATTATCGTACAGTACAAATCAAATGTCTGGACACAGCTGCAGACATTTGATTGACCCCGGCCCACGGGTTAATTTTATCCGGCCCTCCAGATCATTTTTACATTATTATTATTATTAACGGTCCGATGTTATCTTACTAACATATTGAAGCAACACTACGATTATGGAGGATGAGAGATCAGTTATAATGACTTCTAACTTAATAGGACAAAACAACTAAGGACAAAACAGAGTAAAATAGCCAGACAACAAAACCCATTGACAAAATCCACACCTAAGCTGCGATCTGCCCAGACAGGCAAAGGGAACGATATCCCACGGTTCCTTGCACTACCAGATCTTACAGCAGGCCCAGTTTGTTGGCGACAATCATTACAAAACTAACTCCAAATCCCATCATACAGTGCATCAAATGCCTTGCCGGACGCCAGTTTTGCCAGAATAGGCGATTTCCTATATAATATATAATTTTAACAGAATATATTTTATGGAGAGCAAAATCTTTTGGGATAAATGTAAAGATTTTGTTAACATTTACTTTATTTCTAACTTTTATAATTTTGACAGAGTGTATTAATACGGAGAGTAAAATATTGAAACTTATTTAAGGTTTAAGTTGATTTACTTTAGAATAATATTCCTGTCTGTTTTTACTCATATTTATTAAAGAAGAAAAAAAAAAAGTTATGTTTTTAAAATTTAAAAGTTTTAACAATGTAGTTTTAGAGTGTTCAATAAATGTTTTTCTATGCCCAGTAAATCTTAGTGTTTTGGATTGTGACCCCCTGTGCGATTGAGTTCGACACCCCTGAACTATATAATTAAAATTCAATTGAAATTGAATTTCAGTAGGTAAAAAGTTGTTTCAGTTTTGCATAAATTGGCCAGCACAAAGTCCTGGCAGACAGTATTTCCAAGCTGGACCATAAAATCAACCAACCTAAACTAGAAAATCCTCTTCTTTAAAAAATAGTTTTTGGTGTTTTTAACGTGTTATTGTAGCATTTCTCATGCATAAATAAAATAAAGATCAAATTTTTCTTCTGAGTACCTTTTTATTCAAATCATGAATCAGGAGCAGACGAAAAATGCAGTTTGATAAACATAGTATTTGTGATGTATAAAATACACAAAGCTTACTGCAGCTTTGGGAATGGAAATAGTGGAGGGTTGCTCTGTGCCAAAAGTCCCGCCCACAAATTAGAGCTGCATTTCTAATGAACTCCTGCCGCTCTGCAGAAACAATGTCCTAGAAAATTAGATTTTTTTTTTCCTCATTTTGGCTAAAAACTGGATAATCCTGATTAAAAGACCACTGGGAGCACTTTTACAATAGATCCAAAGATGATCGGAGTGGGACTTCAAGACCAGATTCTGATTCTCTTGGATCTAATAAAGACGGAGAAGAGAAACACATTTATGTCTAGAAAGGAAATGCACACAGTGATATTGCATAAGGTTCTTGACATGACACCACAGAGAGTAGGTGTTGTCTTTAAAATCAAAGTTGGATCAAAGCTTAACTTTTATTTTTTAAAGTTGGTCTGGGAAATGTGGATTTTGGTGGATTGACGCAACTAAAGGCCTCAGTGAAAACATCAGACAAAGATTGATGGCGTTTGCTCTCAAAAGACTATTTCTCCTTAGTCGTCATGAAAAAATGTCCAGAACAAAAGTGGAAAAAGCAGCATAAAAGACGCCTCTTTATCAAGCAAAATGACACATTTACTCCGACAAGCAGAACTGGACAACTCCAACCTTTATAGCTCTATGCATCATCCAGCCATACAGACAACAAGAAGAGAAGGCCACACACAGAAGTGGACTCCAATGAGGATACCTGGAAAACAACCCCACTCCCAGCCCCTCTTCTAATGATTACTTAGTGCATTGGAAGAACTTTAATGAGGGCCCCAGAAGGAAAGAAAGAAGGAAGGAAGGAAGAAAGGAAGCTTTCAGCTTGCTAAATTTAGATGCTCGACATCTTCGAAACACTGGAAACAGCGGAGGGGAGACATGGAGAGGTGGGAAACTTCTCCATCTCTTACTTTCTAGACTTTCTCTATCATGTCTTTCTAACCATCATTACACCTTTCATCCGGAGCGACAGTCTCATAGCTCTTTGATTTTCTGAATCTTTTCTCCCTCTCTTCCTGTTCTCAGCCCTCTCCCTTGCAAGCTTTCCCTGACTTGCTTTCATTCTCACCTCCCTCCCCATCTGACAGCACCTGAGTAAATAAACAGTGTTGTGTGGGATGCTAATTAGAGCAGGTTCAGGGACGTGACGAGCCAAGAGACAGATAAACAGCAAGGTGGGGAGGAGAAGAGATGAGATGGGGGGTGGGGGTGGAGGTAACCCACCCCAAGGGGCAACACAACACAGATACACACCAGCAACTCAGCAGTGAAGGACAGACAAGAGTGATTTTGGCTTGCATCCCCAACTTGTGTTGGTTTTGAAGCACAGAGAAACAGCAGTGTTGCAGAAGGCTGAGCAGGCAGCCATGGAGTGAAGGGCACCAACAGAGAGGAATGCACCAGGCTGAAGAAGGAACTGTGCACAAACTTCCTTAATGACGCTGCTCATGGAGACACACAGAGAGATCAAAGAAAATGTAGATGATCTCCATGGTTCCTCGTCTGCTGAGGTGAGACCCAGGCTTCTGAAAGCAGGTCACAGTCTAGGAGCTTACTCTGTCCTTTCTTTGCTTCATCGTCTACTGCAAAAGAGTTAAACCCGAGCAAGCAAAGATTTAAGTTGCATTCTCATTAGTAGGATTAATTCACATCAGGATTTGTTGCCTTGGATACCTTGAATTGGCAAGTGTGAAAGCCTACCTAAATTCTAGAGCAATACAACACAAGCCAACACCTAGTTCACTTGAGAGTGGGTCTTGGTAGGTCTTAGTTTATTTGAGGGTGAACCAAACAGTAGAAGTACTACTTGGCAAAGAAAAACATTACACAAGAAAAAACAAAAAATGGGTGGAAGATGCACAACGTTGTGTCATAAAGAGATACAAGTTCAACAAACCAGTCTTCTTTGTGCATTTTCTTCCCCTTTTAGACAATACCACCTCCCATAAGAAGTGTTTGGAGACCCATAACCTCTGCTCGAGACTCAACTTTTGATACTGGTCACTACATTGTGCCCCAACATTCTTTGGTAATCATCACATTTCAAGATGTTGTTCACACAGTTAGGATAGTTTGTGCAAGAAACAGCAAAGCTTCTCCAAAAACATTTTTGAATATATCTTGTTTGGTTATTGGGAATGGGTTCTTGTTTCTTTTTCTATAAACAGTGTCATGATGTCCAAAATGCTCAACTTTTTTGTCATATGTCCAAAAGGATTGTAGTTTTGTATCTAACTTTTTGAAGAACTCCAGCTTTTTTTGTTTTATTGTACTCCGAGTCTACAGATCAGTTTGTATTGGTTTGTAAGTCAGGGTCATCAATCCACCATTTAAACAATCCTTTGCTGTCATTTTCCCTTAATTTTGCTCTTCTATCCACGTCCAGGGAGGTTTGCTACATAGCCATGGACTGTAAACCTCTAGATCAGGAATTGGCAACTCAAGGATACGAGGGTCGCTGTGTCTGCATGATTTCCAGATATCCAAGCCCCACTTGTGACTGATCACCTGGTTCAGGTGTGTCCAGTCAATTAGAGAATGTCAGAGCGGGGTATGTTGGAAAACTGGCTATCCCCGCTCTTGATGATAGCGCACGCAGTGGACACGAGAACAGTAAAATCGCTGGAGAAGGACTTGTGGCCTTAGATCCTCACACTTCTTTCATTTCTCTAAGCTCAGTGTGACAGAAAATACAAAGGTTGATTACCCATTTCTCCATTTTGAGTGGTTACAAACCTGATTGCAACCTTTGAAAAATTACACTATCATTACATGGCTGAGACCAAGTATTTCTTAGAAATATATCAAGGTGCCAGCAAATTTAGTCAAATTCATGTTTGATTTTTGTTTGAATTAGTCAAGTTTGACTTTTGTTCTGTTTTTCTATTTTGCGTCAGTGCAACCAAAAACAATAAACACTAGCAGCCATGGTGCAGTGGTAGGGCGGTCGGCCCTGGATCGGAAGATAGGTTTGATTCCCGTCATGAGTCGAAGTGTCCGTAGGGAAGACACTGAACCCCACCTTCCCTTGGTGGCGCTAGTGTTTGGCAGTGGTTCCGCCCTGAGTATGTGAATGTATAGTGTGAATGGGACTGTGACTGCGCAAAGCGATATACAAGTATACGCCAATTACCATTTTACTATTTAAATACTTGGATACCAAAACAGTTTCAACTGGAACACATTTTCTGGGGGGGAAAAGCAACAGTACCAATATATCTAAATAGAAAGATGTCTAGGATAAGTTTATGGACCTACATAATTTGTTAAGACCGTTTAAGTCATTTTTGCAATAGAAAGCACTGTGTGAAAGCAAACCAAACCAAAATCTAGTTGTAAAAATTGTTTTCTTTGACAATTCAAATGGAGACAACATGACTTTTCTTGTGTGAAAGCAACTCTAAGTAATTGTGAATAAACACTTTTTAATTCAGCATTACTGCAGCTGTTCTAAGTTTTTGGGTAATAGGAATGTATGGAACCAGAGATTAAGTATGTTTATTGCTCTTTCATATTTAGACTGTTTTGCATTGGGGTGAATTTAAGTGAAATTGAACATTGGAGTGAACTAACTTGTTAGTTCAACAAGCTTCTTAGGGTTACCTGATGAATTGGCTTCTACAGTTTCCTTTCATGTATACTTCTCAGTGGTGACTCCGTTACTGACTTTATGTATAGCTCAGAAAAAGAGCTGAACATGAGTGCTTTGTGATGATAACAACAATGTCAAAGTCAGATCAAAGTCGGCCTTGATTCTGCTGATAAACCAAACCCAAGTGTGCGTTTCTCATGAGGGAAAGGAAAGCATGAGAACAGAAATCTTGAGATGGACTGCTGCTTCAGCCTTAAAATGCTAACAGGGCACATAAACACAACTTTTAATGATAGAGGTGTTTCATGATTAGAAGACATCCTAGGTGAGGGCCTGATTGGTAATGGCAAGAGAAAAGGAAACTTCCCTCTTACAAGCACTTGCATAAGCTTTTAATCTCACGCGAAGTCCTACACAAGCGGTGATGGAGAGACTAGAAACTAAAAGGTTAAGAAGATCACTTCTTTCTAAGATGGAAGAGTAGAGGGGAAACCACAGGAAATGACAGCTGGATGGATGAGTTATTTTTGTAATGAGGTCAGCAGGAGCTCTGGGATTTTATTCTCCTGGGACGAGCGCACACATATATGTATACATAGGAGGTGAGATGGGGTGTTGCTTTGGTTGATGTTCTGCCCCTGTCCGCACAAAGAAGATTGAAGGAAGATGAACAGATCCTAAAGTAAAGCTTTCAAGGTTTTTTATAATGTCTGTGGCACTTCAATAACTGTTTTTTTTACTTAATAAGGGAACACAGGACACAGACGAATACCTAACACATTTGAATATGTCATTGTGTGTTATCTGAGGAAACACACTACGACTCTTTGAATCAACAGACTATTTTCTGGTCTATACACAAATGAAGTTTACCAACTAGATGAGTCGGACTTGTCGGCTGGTCCCTCAATCCGCCTCACTCAGGGTGGTGCCAGGCTTTGGGTCCTGTGCCCCCCTCGCCACTCTCCCCCTGTGAAGACAGAACACGACCCCAATTGATATCAAATGCACATTTGCAAGAGATTTACAGTTAAGAGTCTACACAGTTTCAGAAAGAAATAAATGAATAGCAAAAAAAACAACAAATACTAATTTCCTCCATTGCAGACTGTTTGTTTTCTTATTTAGGAAAAAAAAATATTCCCCTAAAAACTCCACCATGGCGGTTTTGTGCTCCAACGCATCGTGGGTGCATCTCTGTGAACTGGATGGAAGAAGCTGTTGCATCGACAACAGCAATGATGCGAGCCACTGAGACGGTTTGTGCACTCCAAAGAGTAGATAAGAGTTTCATACGTGTGGGATTTCCTCAGGGGGAAAACCTAAAGAATCAAACGTCTTTAGAAAAAGTGGAATGACCTATTGGGAGTCAGACAGTCTCTTAAAAAAAAGCACAGTGACTCTATGACCTTAAAATGACAACATTTCTGCAAGTACCTGTAGTGATGATTGAGGGAGTTTTGGGTTTTGGGCGGGGATGTTTACAAGTTGAAGCATAACAAAAAATAATTCCCTAAAATGCATGATGGGGTTTAAGTGTAATGAAAAAAAATGTTGTGGAACTTTATTAAAACTTCATACTTACAATGTTAGATTTTGGGGGGACTACAGGTGCCCTTAGGCAAATAAAACTTATAAAAGATGTGGGGATTAAATTGGTATATTTTACTTAAATTGTACACATTTCATTAATCATGAAATAGGAAAAATATTTTTAAAATATATTGAGAAGTTGATCAATTTTCATTTTTAATGTATTGATAAAAAGAAAATCAGAGAAACAATGTCAAAAATATAGTTCGGAACTACTGGAGGGTAGATAGGTGGTTAAAAAATTATAAAAGAATAGAATTATGCAACATGTACTACTAATATTACAATTCTTAAAGAAATGCTTAAATTGAAGTCTGAATGAATAATTTCATACTTTTCACTAACTTCTTCATAGATACTATTGAAGTTTGGGTTGTAACATAATACAGGACTTGAGTTTACATTGTAGAGTAAGAGTTGGAAACATTGTTCCAAAGAAATCACTAGAAAACGAGTGTAAATCTGTTAAATCCATTTCTGGGACCATTTTTTTAAAAAGCAGGAGTGCTTTTGATCTGTGCACGGAAGGATGATGCTGAGCGAACAGCCGTGACATGGTGAACACACTCGCTGGGATCGGCGTGGCCTGTTTCACAAGTACACACACACTCTAAATGCCTGTCGCTCTGCCCTCCATTAAAGCCAGTGAGCGGCCGTTTAGCCGACAGTGTCGGAGCAGTCGGGGACGCTGGCTGCCCGCTCAGTCACATCCAGGCATCCTAAATAAATAAGGCGCGCTCTTGTGTGTAAATTATTCATTTAACACGCCTTATCCTCTTCCAACAACCTTGTTAGAGCAACTCAGGAGTGGAGAGAGGGCGGGCGTGGAGGAGGTGGAGGCAGACACGGCAGCTCATGTACGACTCAGCAGAACCTGTGGTGCATCCCTAAGCTCTCTGGGCGTTCAGATGTGGGGGGGCTAATTTGCCCTGACACCTCCTTTGTTTCAGGCATAAAAGTGCTCCGTACACACGGCTACATATTTGCTCACTCTTTAGCAAACACTGACAAGCGCAAACTTAAAGAGAAAAAGGAGCGCAGGGAGGGGGATTTTAGTGCATATTCATGGAATAATCATTCTACTTGTCTGGCTGAATTATTGAAAAATAGGAGTGGAGGCCACGTGATGGTGAAACGTGAAGGTTGCCTTTTTAGTGTTTTTCTTTTTTTGTCTTGAACCACAAAAACACAGCAAGCCGTCCGCTCTAAACGTGCTGACAATAATGAGTCAGGATGGGGAAGCACAGGAAATGCTTATCTGTGACAAAACCAACTTTGTGGATGTTAACCTCCAGGTCAAATGCACAACAGTACACTGTACTTCCTGTCAAAGTAAATACAAGTATAACCCAATACTAGTAGGAGCACTTAGAAAAGAAAGAGTAGAACGACTAAAAAGGCAAGAGACTTTGAGGTGTTCAGAGCAATCGAATGGTCGCAAAGACCGTCGGTAGATCGAGGGCCATCAATGAACTTGCTGTAAAGTACGTAACTTGGTTTATATGCAGAATGACCAATTGAACACCCTTTGACACATATGTCAGTGCTCACGCATGTCCAACCACACCAAGTGCCGCGGTCCGCTTAAACCCCAGAAAGGTGTGAAGGTTCAGCATCAGACTCCTAATGATGTAGCCACCTTATGGCTCGTTTCTATTGAGCGGAATGGACCGGACCAGTTCATTCTTGGTCTGGTCAATTCAAGTGAGCGCTTAGATTCAACGTTGGACCATCAAAGCACATGTGGGGTGTAGACCGATGACGTAGCTGTGCGTCAACACTACAGTGAAAGAGAAATTATCAAATTTCAAATTATGATTACATAATTGACTTTTTGTATATAAAAGACTATAAAAACTATATCAATACATAAATATATATAATATGGATGCCAAATTTCTCAATGTATGTTACGCCTTTGAACTGAATCCTGGAGAAAGTATGTTTATGCCGAAAGTGTCAAACAAGATTTATGCTAAATTTAAGGATTTATTATTTAATTTTGTTATTAAATTACACTTGGACAAGTAAAACCCAACGCAGGGATTTTCTTCATTTTTAATTGCTTATTACTAATATAAAAATCAAAATATTTTTCTGAATTTATAGTCTTTTCTTGTTGTTTTGTAAAACAAAAATTATTTATCAAACCAAAACAAAACTACAAGCCAAAAATTGTGGTTTGAACAGGTAGTTTAAAAGTAGTTCGCATAGTGAAAAAGTTTGGTCTATATCTTTTGGTGTGAAGAATTCCTATTTAACTCATCTTATTCTTTCAGTATTAAAACCCAACAAGAAACTGGAATGATATGGACAAGATTCTGCATTTTCTTGACAAGTGGAGCTACAAACCAACTCAGAAAAAGACTTGAGCAGAGCTGGGACACAAGCAAAGACCTGTAGAGACGACGCCGCGGTGTCATGGGAACGGAGCTGCGGCCCAAACAGACAAACCAACAATAAGTGGACGTTCAGACCTTTGGTTCTCCGCTGCCGTGCAGTAAAAGACACTTGTGAACAACAGCCTCTGTTGGTGACAGTTTTAACAGGGACAGAACAGACACGCTGCTCCCACAAAAAGTGTGAACCGCAAAACCCAACACCTGCATTTATGTGCACACCATGCTCTACAAAGGAGCATATTTTCATTTAAGATCATATTCACATTCAGTGTATTTGAATGTGCAAAGTCAAAATGAATATTCCTGCTATGTATCTATATTCATGCTCTGGATACCATTTGGTCAATAGTAGATGCCAAGAGAAGTTCCTTTGATAACCAGCAAAAGGGAAATGACCATCATTTGATTTGACTGTTTTACAGCATATTTTTTAATAATTCTGAATTTACGAAATATCTTTAAAAGTGGTAAAAAGCTGGTCGAGCTGTGTTAAAAATAGATTCAATCAAAATAAAATAAACATTTATTTACAAAATGTAATATTAAATGATCAGTCTTATAAACATTTTTTTTTATTTTTGAGGGCCACAAACAGCTTTCAAATTCTAAACGTAATTAATAAG
>NC_050531.1:19488879-19497454 GCF_002922805.2 Oryzias melastigma | reverse complement strand
AGCTGGGTTTAAAAATAGATTCAATCAAAATACAATACACATTTATTTATAAAATGCAATATTAAATAATCAATCCTATAAAAAAAAAATAATAATAATTTTTGAGGGCAACAAACAGCATTCAAATTCCAAACGTAATTAATAAGTTTCAACTTTAATCACTTATATTAGTGTTGATGAATTAATGATTTTTTAAAAATACATATATAGTTTTAAGCCAAACAAATTGAGTTTTGGATGTAAATTTAAAAACGAAATTAATATTTAGTTGATTGGGGTAAAAAGCAAATTAACTCAAATTCTGAATTTGTCAATCAAAATTAAATGGATTTGGTATGTTGTGTGTGATACTCATTTTTGGTACAGATTATCTAGATTTTTTGGAACTAATCGCAAAAAATTGTGTTCTAAGAAGAAAAACTTTCTACACAAGTTTGACTGAAAGTCTGTCCGCTGATGAATAGACACATTAAACAAACAGGACACGCAGTATACAGTCCCGTCTATTTTTAACTTCCTGTAGTTGTTTTGACAGTAATATTACATGCTAGAATATTGTAGACCAGCAAAATTTGTTTAACATTTTATACCAAATATGATTTTATTTCAATTTGGCTAGTCATAAAAATCACTTGTATTTCAGGCATGATCCCAAAAGTAGTAACATACTTTATATTTAAACTATGTTTTTTTTTTTTTTTGCTTATTTATTTTTTTAAAAATCAGTTCAGTTTAGTCGAAACAATCTAATATTTGAGCCATTTAATCTCCCAGAATTTGAGAACAGGAAGTCCGGTAAATATTCAGATTTTAAACCATTTTAACCACATTTTTTTTTATTTCATTCAGTTTGTTTATTAACATTTTCCAACAAATGAAATAAGTGTTTTCATTTCAAGACTTTGGGTCAAGGCTTGACAATCTTTGTAATACTTCAATTGCAGTTCTAGCCAAGTCATCCCAGCCCAATAGCTCAGTGTTTCAGAGGTGAACTTTTCCCAGGATCAGCCAGGTCCTCCTTCTGTCTCTCCGACTCCTGTTCTCAGGCGCCGAGCAGGAGCTTGTTATGTCACCTCTGACAGCGCTCATTAGCAGCCTCCATCGTCTGAATTGAAGTGAAAAGGCTTTGGCCCAAGCAGAGGCCAGCTAGGCTCCACTGGTACAATGGGATCAGTGTGTGTGTGTGTGTGTGTGTGTGTGAGCAAGCATGTGCTCAGAGTTAATCACAAAACAATCTTTCATGTCTAAATCGCACCCTGAAGCCACTGTATATTACAGAGGCACTCATACAGAATGTGAAATGACATCTGCTGCTTATTTTAATTCTCACTCACAAGCTGCTCCATGTGAGGCCTGATCACAGCATCCTGCTGCCACAGCGGTCCTGCTGGAGTCTGCAATCGTACTGCTGGATCTGCTGCTTTTGTATTACGAGGACATTCAGCAGGGAAAAGACAGTCGAGGTCTGATAAAAGCAGACCTGATCCCCGGGGAGGACTGTGGTAACAACTATTTCTGAAATACTGACAACACTACCATACCACTTCAAGCCACGGGAGTTAATGTAAAGAGTTACACCATAGGCAGAATAGAAATAGATCATTTTTATATTTTTTTCCAAACATATAAAGCTTTGTTCTGCATTTACTACTCAGACAAAAATGGGTGATAATATCTGTAAAAAAATTGAACCAAAAAAGAAATAAACCACAGAAAAGAGCGTAGAGCCAGTAGTTGGAAAGTTCGGACCAAACTCCACAAGAGCCTAGTTGTTTGCATTGTTGCACTTTTCCTTCAGTAGTGCCTAGAATACCCAATGCTACATTGAAAACATTTGGCATATGCTGTTCAAACTGGACTGTTGCTACCTGATACCAACGCATGTCTGTAAATTGACAATTAGAGAGGTACAAAACCTAGAAGAGGTGCAAATCTAGCTCAAGGCTTTTTCTTTTACAGCTCAACCATATTAAAACAGTTTTAATTATATAAATATGAACTCCAGGCTTCAAAATCCAAAGCAGGAAGCAAACAGCAATCTGCTTTAAGCATAAAACTTAAAAAGTAGACTACCTTTTTCAAAACGAATGAACGATAAAGTCAGCACAATATTGGCAATGGGAGATGAGTCCTGCAGTATAGTTCTCCTTTAACTATATGACTGCAATAACCATGAATACATCTTTGCTCCCGTTGTGCTGACAACCTATTAGTTAAAGGTATACTATGGGGTTGACAATTGACTGTAGAAGACGAGTGGCTGATTCAAGGCACATCTTATAAGTACTGGATTGTCTTGCAATACTTGTGAAGTATTCTAAAGAGTAATGCAAGTTCCATGCACATAATGCGTATGTTGACGCTGTCATACGGTGCCCTTACACTACACTCTATAAGGGGTGTCAACTCCAGGCCTCCAGGGCCAGTATCCTACATGCTTTCCAACCAACCTGCCATTGAAGCTGCTTATTGGTTAAACACACCTGATCCGGGTAATCAGCAGCAAATAAGGTAGAGTTTCTGGAAAACTAGCAGAAGGCCGGCCCATGAGGCCTGGAGTCTGACACCCCTGCAAGTAGTTCTAAAAGATTAGTCACAACAACCTCTAATGCTAGATACGAGCCATTATCAAGAGTCTGTTGGCCACTTCTTCTACATACCTGAGCTCCATGTGCTTTTACTTCACTCATTGGCCAGGAAAACCTTAAAGATGCTGGTAGTTTTACATACAACACAGAGATATGTGAATAGATAATCTCTAATTTCATTATTTCTCTGTGGGAGAAAGTCAAATTTGAAGCTACCATGGCTCTAACACTAATCAATCAAAAAAAAAACAAAACTGTAATACACTAATTTCACCACTCCAGAGTTATCAAGAATGAAAAGGAAAGCAATTTACTTCAACAAAAGTATTTCACACCAAGCTGTAAACACGTTTGTTTTTTATGTAAAACATGACTTTTTAAGATTAAAATCAAACAAAATGTGTCCTATTCTGACACCAACCTCCAGTGGGCCCGGTGGGTTTTTTGGAAAACAGCAACATTAAGTACTTCCCAAATTTGAAACAAACTAGCAACAGAAGGTGGAGGCTCGATACAGGACATTCATTCACGTGGCATGTAATGCAGCTAAAGCTAAATTTGCATCAGTATTAGGACTGAAGCATTGCCTTGGCATTCTAATAAAAAACATTCTGCAGTTAGAGTTAAAACCTAAAGCCTAAACCTTAAGAAACCTTCAAAACAAGCTGCTTTTCCAAGTTTTGTTTATTCTCTGAACAGAATGAGAAGGAGAAAAGAGCGAGGTATCCCACAGCTGCAGCCGAAATTAGCCTCTACCACATGAAAAGCTGCCGTCTCTATTCCAGGTCGGGCTGGGAAAATTACAGTCCTGCTCGCTCTACTCTAGCATTAAACCTCAATTAGTGCACAAGTACGCCAATGATGTCATCACCCTGGGACCCAAGAGGCCTGGAAATTCAGGGTATTTCTATACAGCAACAGAAACTTGCAACCGAGATACCCTCAGAGCTTTGTGTCCGCTTCGTGAGCAGCTGAGAAACCACCTCCTCTGCTGAAAAACGGGGGCCATGCTAAGCCCGGGGAAAACAAAAAGCACAAGAACCTCCGGCCTGGTTCGGCTAAATTTATCAGGAATTTTAATCCTAAGTCATGACTGGAGCTTTTCCCAAGAGATGAGAGGTCAGCAAGGTAGGACAAGAAAAACTGGTGATGTGACCCCCTGTGACCTGGCAAGAGACACGAGGGGGAGGGCGAGAAGGGTAGCAGACCTGGCTCCTGTCCAAATGCTGACAGAGTGTTTCTACGCCCCAACCTAACTCTGAAAGGGAGGGGGACAGTTCAGGACACCAGCGGGAAACCCCAAAGGTCACGCTCCTCTATTTTACCACAAACTTTACTTTCATTGATATAAAACTTAATAGGTGGGGCTTTTTTGTTTTTTAATTCATATGTTTGTCACCATGGTTGAGTCTGGCTGCCTAATTCCAGAATCAATTCATAAGAGTCATGAGCCCAATCTATTTCATGTTCTATCCAATAACTTTCTCAAATTCTATTTTGTTCTATCAGGGAAAATAACTTGTTCATAACCAAGAATCTAAACCAAACAAAAGTGATACTTAAATATTATTCAGACCGTCTACGCTTATATTTAAAGTAAAACAAAAGCACTTTCCAGGGCAGAATTGAATGAAATGGGATTCAATAAAAACCTGTCCATGAATTTTATCAACCAATTTTGCATCTTGTCACTTAATATCAGTTAAAAATCACTAAAATTATTTCTTTATATGTCAGTACAACACCAAAAAACACAGCAAAAAGGAAAAAGTTTACTCACTGTTTTGTGCCGGTTTTTTCTTAATGTAGTACAAGCGTAACAACAACAAAACTGAAGATCATAAATGACTGCACAATTTTTAAAACAATCAACATCATGGTCAAACACAGAAAAGGAAAATGTAAATTCGCTGGTAAAGATAAAGAAGGAAGCAGATATATGTAAATGTCTAATTCCAATGCAAACCAGTTTCATTTGACCTGTAACAAATGAGGCTAAGTTACAAAAACTAATAGATAATCAGAACACTGAACTTATTAAAGTCTTTGTAGGCCCCAATTGCATTCATGGTCAACACGGCCTTGTTAAAACAGAACTCATTGAAAAACTTAAATTTTAGTCAATGGTGAGTACATTTTTAGCAAAAATTAAGCAACAGTATGCCAAAAATGAACTAAATCTATATAATTTATTAAATAAAATGTAAAAAAAAGAAGAAAAACGAAAAAAAAAATCTTTAATCATGTAATCCAGTCACAAGTCTTGAAGTTAAGTCTGATGCCACAGTCACATATGGAGGTTGATCCAGAGGAGTACTGCAGGTTTTTGGATCGTCCAGGCCATACAGGTGTGTCTTGCAGGTCCCTTGAGACTTGAACAGCCACTTTAAGGGACTTCATGATTTATGAAAATGGAACGTAGTATTGTAGTGCAAGTGGTACATATTATAAAGTATTTGTAATGATAATGTGTTTTACACTTATACAGTGCATGTGATGCTTTTGTTAGATCATACTCTAGGGCCCAATCCAAATTCTTCCCGTCTCCTTACCCCTCCTTTTGAAGAGGCATTTTTAGTGTTTTTTTTTTTTTAAATCTGACCCAAAAAGCAGAGGGATACAAAAGTCCTCCATTGCGAGGGTAAACCACGTTGCGCTGAGAAGTGATTTTCTTCACGGCTCTGAAGCACTGAAGTTTACTTTTAAATGTAAATAATGACTTTTTGTTGTAGTATGACCTTTTTAAAGTTATAAAACCGCTGTTATGTATATTCAAGCGCTAGAAGCTAGCGGACTGGCGCTTTTTGGTGACATCATAGAAAGAAAGTGATGTCCGAAATATGAGACACTATTTTTTCGTAACTCTCCGTTTGGAGAGCCAAATGTAAGGGAAGGGAGAAGGGGAAGAATCTGGATTGGGCATAGTTGTTGGTAAGGTGAGTCCTTACTGGCCGTGCGCAAATGCTGCATGCACAGGGTGTGCAGGTGATACGTAAAGGACACCCGTAGAATATCCGCACAAAATACACTCCGATTGTCTAATTTCCTAATTTCTAACTGTCAGGTGGCAAGCCCGAAGTGTGCAAGAGGCATAAAAGGAATGTGACATCTCTTGAACAGTACTAACAACCCCTTGCAATGTTCAGATTTAAGCAATTGAAAAAATGAAAAATCAATTCGACATACCTGCATCTTATCAACTTAACCCTTTCGTGTTGTATAAGTGTTCACTACATCTTATCGTCCACAGCATGCCTTTAGAAAAAATATAGATGAATAATTTTGCTCTTCAGGCTCACTGATTTCAGGGGGTTTGCCCAATTTTTACCTGCAGATTGACCGTATCTAACAGTAAGGGCAGTTGTGACTAAGGCATACATTTTTTTTTTCTATTTCAGTATTCTATTAACATTCAAACTTAAGCATCGAGAACTTCATGTTACTGCACAGGAAAAAGGGGAGCAAAGAAATCAATTATGCCTATTAGGCCTTTAAATATTTTATTCAGCAGATTCAAGTATTTAGCCATAAAGAAATCTTCATTAAATAAAATCTGAGCTGAAAACATTGAAAAAGAAACGCAGCATTATCTTAAGAGGGTTTTTTTTTACTTTGTGATGTGTTGTACTTCAACACATCTCAGCATGGAAAAGCTTGCAGGCACCATCTTGTGTGTCTCTGTACTTTGTAACAGAAAAGGCTGTTCTTCACACCGAGTGAATAATGCATTGAAGCTCCTGGCAACTTCCCACCAGTTTTTCCAAGAAAGTTGCCCGAGGACTGCAGGATCTCCTCGGTGCACCTCCACCTGAAGAGATGGACTGCCCTCACATCTTCAAAGAGAAGTCAATCACTCCATTGACTGTTAGTACCACCCGGTGGGTTTACAAAACTGCTACTCGTCTCTCACAGGTGCAGAGGGAAGCGGATGGGGCCCAGACTTCTCAGAAAGTGGAACAGATTTTTTTTTTTGCTCTTTTGGAGGCAAGCTCTGACAAAAACTTTGAGCAGGGGTGGGAACGGTGAAGATCAAAAGCCTGCAAGTTCCTGGCGAGCCGACCCAATCAGCCGAGAGGGCCAAGAAGAGGAGGAGAGAGAAGCACTTCCCTTTTAAATTGATCCCACTGAGACCCTCAAGGTTCCCCTCGCAGGACTCGCAGAAAAGCGATAAAAATCTGGCCCTGTGGATCTGACGACGAGCTGGGAGGGAAGATGAAGAAGAAAGACAGATTTGGGGGGGAAACACAGATAGAACAGATAGGATCAGTAAGGGTGGGGTTTGCTGGGGAGCCAAGAAAGGTGGGCTCATTCTCCGAGGGTGAATCCAGATCTGTGCGTGCCAGCAACGTTGGCGCAGGGAGGATTGGTGCTATCAGCTTTCAGACCTGTGGTACAAATCTAATGATGAGCTCAACCTGCCAGCCAGGCTGGATCTCTATTCTGCCCAAGTCCTGGGGGCTGAAACCTTGGACTGCCTGGAGCTGGCCTGAGATCAGACTCTGGACGAGGCTGCCGTTGTTTTCTACTTCAAGCTAAAGCCTTGAAGGAACACACACTATCAGAGCGACCCAGAGACCTTACAGCAGTCTTTAAATAACAAACTGCCAAAGAAAAAGAAAGTACCGTTTTGATGTCACGATTATCTAAAAAACCAGGCAAGCATCACATGTGTTTATCTGTTGTCTCTTTTCAGGCATCCTAATGTGAAGGTAATTGTTTAAAGCATCACCTTCTTTGTTTGTTCATTAAAAAAAGTTGAACTTTTTTCAAACTTATTACAGATAAAAAGCAAAAATGTCCAATTAAAATGTTTTTTATTGAATTGATCTCATTTTAAATCAGATATGTGACAGTTGATGCTAAGATAGTTCTTAAGCTACATTTACACCACCCTCGGTATCGTGCATTCAAGCAACAGCATTCATTGAAAAGCAGTAGTAGTAGTAGTAGTAGTTAACTTTCAGCTTATCCCTTTCGGGGTCGCCACAGCGTAACAGCACCCACTGTTTCGCATCAGTGATTTGGCAGAGTTTTACGCCGGATGCCCTTCCTGACACAACCCTGTACTTGAGGGGCACAGGGACCCAGTTAGGCAGCAGCGTCAAGGGACTTGCCTAAGGACCCAATCTGGGTGGGGATCAGTGAACAACCCTGGGAATCGAACCCAGGGCTCCTGCGTGTCAGCCCTTCACCTAGCCCACTGAGCCACCCAGCCGCAACATTCATTGAAAAGGCTACATAAAAACACACGTATTTGTGTTTTGGACTTCCTCGTTCAAAATTCTCATGTTTCCAATACCAAACGTGTGTCTACTGAGCATGTGCCAAAATGTAAACCAGGTCAAACTTTGATCAATCAAGAAATCAGATTTGGTAGTGATGTATGGATGGCGTCCTTTAATTCCCAGAAGTGCCAATCATTTGAGAACTGATCGTGCAGGAGAAATTAATAATTTTGATTTATATGACACCAAGTTTTTCATATATGGGAATAAAGCTGTGAAAGAAAAATCTAGAGCAAGATTTTTTAGATTTGTACCACTTGAAAATGTCCCACCAAGCCTCTTCCAACTGTAGTTGGTGGACATGCACAGGTAAACTAAAGGAAAAAGAAGAAGTCCATCTCTACTTGTCCAGTGTTAACACCATATGCTGAAAGTTTAGCGTGTTGTTGAACATGTGTAACATGCTTGGTGTGACCGGCAAAAAGCAGACTCAATAATTGCCATAAAAAAACATCAAACAACAACATAAAATATTTTGGACAAAGACAACAATAAAACGCCTATGGCAGAAAGATGAGCCATAATTCTATCAAGACATTTTCCAAACACATAAAACCCTTTTTGGGCTTCCGGGGGTGCTATTTAGGGGTGTGTGTTGGCAAGAGTCTGGCGATACCATAGGTATCGCGATACGCGTCTCACTATATGATACGTATCGCAGTGGATCCGAAGACTGTATCAGCAAAACTTTTTTACAATTTT
>NC_050531.1:19481836-19488844 GCF_002922805.2 Oryzias melastigma | reverse complement strand
TTTTGGAAGAGTATGACTTGGAAAAAAAACTCTACCTTTTTTCTTGATCTAGTTGTTTTGGTTGAGGTGTGGAGCTGCTTAAAGAGGCACAGTGTGCTGTGCTGCCATCTAGAGGTCGGGGTTTAAGTGGAAAACAAAAGACGCTAAACTACATTTGCTCATTAATAATTAGTTAATTATCGTCTTGTCAACATTTTAAATTGATACAAGTATCACCATATGACATATTGCCAAATCAATTTTTCCCTACAAACCCAACATTATCCCTGTCACTGTTGGGTGAAGGAAGGTGAGGCATAAGAGTAAGCTAAAATACCAAAAAAGTTAAAATGAAATCTTTTCATTTCCACACTCAGATTTCATATTGAATTTGAAGTGAAAGATGAACTTAAGTCTTCGAGCCAACTATTGAAGACAATTACACTTTTTACTCCAGGTAGTTACACAGCAGAAGCAATGACAGCATAAAATCCCTGGATGGGTATAGAGTGGTACATCGCATAATGAATGCAATTTGTTCCAGCGGTGCCTTCATTACAAGAAACACAATGAATGCAGACAAATGTAGACAAAGCACTATTAAGGAAAGGATAAACAAATAAAAACATTCACTAGAGCATGGAATGATACAAAAACATAATAACGGCTGAAATCAGCTATTTTCTTATTAAAAAATAATGTTTTTGCAGTGAACATGTGCGATACAAGTTTATTCTAGGCATATGAACAATCATGGTGGCATTCGAAGAGTAGATAGTTCGTTCTGTGAAGCATTCATAATGTGAGGTAACACTACAGTTATTTAAAAATGACAAAATTATCAAAATATCAGCAACATTGACAGACAATGACATCATTTTTTGAATTTTCATCACCAAGATCAGAGGTAACACAGTAACAGAACATAGTTTGTGTATAGTCAGGTATCTTGATAGTGTAAGTACCTTTCCGGGAATATTCTTTTTGACATTTATACCTGCTGTACCATAGTTGGGCTGATTGTTCAGCGTTTGAAAGTTTTAAAGCTTTATGCCACTAAACATACCTTGAAAAAAAAAGAAAAAGAAAAAAAAAACAGGCTAAGAAATGCAAGATCGTAGACCCTTCAAAGACTTGTGTATGTTCTGATGTGGAACACATGAAAACCATCATTAGTTCCTGAGAAAAAAAAAATGTCCAATCAGATTACTGTGAACACTCAATGCAGTTGGGATCATCATATCTTTTACATAGTGGTGAGCCTGAGTTGAAGATTGTGCATCAACTCCTATATCTCCAAAAAACTACCATCACATTTTTAGTTGTCTACCATCTCGGTTTTGGCAAGTAAAGCTACTTATCCTAATTATATTTTAGGAAAAAAATTGTGTTCCAGTAGCTTTGAGGATCTAAAAACCAAAATGCAACCACTTTCAGAAATATCTAGACTTTAATAAAAGATCAAACAAAACTGGCCACAATCAGAACATCATTCTTCAGTTTTTAGCACCAAACCTGCCAAACTGTGACGAATAGCCAATATTGAGCTGGAATAACTTACAGCCTCTTAAATAAGCAGCTCCACTAATACTATTAAAAAAGGCCAAAGGCGGACACACCCCCTTCTCTCTCTCTGCTCCACTTCCAAAAGCCCCCCTCCCCCTGTGACAAATGCCCTGAAATCCTGCAACTATTTAGCATCAATATTTTGACATTTCATTCAGCTGACTCTCGAGACAAAGCCATTTATTTAATTAGCTGGATAAAAATTGGCAGTAGAAGCAAATTCAAAGTTACGTGACCGGGGCTCAGTTGCCACAGGTAACCTTTTAGGAGGGGCTCGCTATAGCAAATTGATTGCTGAGGGCGCAGACTCATCATGAGTGCTAATTTCCAGAGGCAGCGCACAGTGGAGCGGAGGGGAAAAGAGGCTCTATTTATAACAGAGGGAAACAGGAGAGGGGGATTAGACTGTCATTAGAATGAAAAGCACAGAAGAAAAAAAATCAATTTCAGGGTTTAAAAAGCTGACAAACACAGTTCAGTTATTCCTCTTTTTTTTGCTTTTGGCTCTGAGCTCACCTTCTGACAGAACAGCCCACGGTGTTCAAGATGCAGAGGTTTGGAGGAGGCAGGCTTAGATTTTTTTTTCTTTTAACTTCTTTATTCCAAACATAATCTACTCAAACCACACACAAACTTTTTCAACCAAACTTACCAACAAAGACTCTTAAGATTAAAGAACAAATCACTCCAAACTGTTAAAATTGTATAAAAACTTCATCTAAACTTCAGACTTTATAACTTTCCTATTTTGTGCAATCTCTAGTTTGCCTACCATAAGATTATCCATAACAATCAATGATGTGTGTCTACCATCCAGATCAGTGGGTGGCAGTACCCACTTTTTGGCTTTTTTCACCAATAAAAAAGTTTTTGGGACTTAAGTGATACACAACACATAGTAGCATGTAACCAATGTCACAATGTTAAGCCTTAGTCACGTGCAGCGATACAGGGGTTGACTGTACAGGTGGTACAGGTTTTTGGATTGGCAGGACCTGTAGAGGTTCATATAGAGCAGAGACTGCATCGTAACCCTTGTGCTATCCTAGGTATGTTGACGTTGGGACTGGGGTCATCTGGGCTGAACTTTTTTCTCTCAATAACTTTTCATTTTCACTGGTGTACATGGCAGACATGAAATCCTGTCCACCATCATCCATTTTTGTCATGGGATGAATTACATCCCAGAAGAAATGTGGAAATACCTTTGATCATCTGGATCCCATAAGATAGCACAAGGGAGCTCAGGTGTGTCTTGCAGCTCCCTTGAGACTCGTACGGGCACATTAAGGGACATAGTTGAAAATGGAACATAGGTGTGCCAAGTGTATCGTGAAGCATTGGTAGGGATAATGTAAGTTTCATGTACTTATGACGCATGGTAGATGTCATAATACAATGCCCTACGCCACACTCTAGTAAGTCTAGTCCTAATGACCTTCTGTGTATGACCTACTTTTACCTTATATTACCCAGAGTAGGTATAAGCAATTCCAGGCCTTAAGGGCCGCATAGTCTGGATGATTTCCAGATATCCAAGCCCTAGTCATGAGTGATTACCTGGTTCAGTTGTGTCTAGCCAATAAGAACATTTCAGAGCAGGGTATGTTGGAAAGCATGCAGGATTGTGGCCCTCGAGGCCTGGACTTACCTTTTTCTCTGACCCAGAGCATTATTTAAGGGTTCAGTACAATCTGTTGCCCACTTCATGCCTGTAGAAAGTAATGTCCACTAATATGTTTGCTCTGTGGGCTCAACGACCAGTCTATGACCGTACTATTTCATGCAGGCCACCTATGTGACCTGTATAAGTTTGTGAATTTTTTGCCTGTAGACTGCCCACATCCACTCGTAAAGGGCAGTTGTGACTAAGGCTTTGGGCAACCATCCCTTGTGGTTACAACTGTCCTGTATTATAAAGGGTAAAACAATGTGTTTTCTATTAATCATTTTCTTATTGTGCACGACTTCAAGTCTAATTGTGTTTTCATTCTTCATCACTTTTTCTTGAAGGTTGTGGCATTACGTTTCCACTTTTCAGGAAATGGCTTTCCTGTACGGAATAGCTGAAGTGTCCCATGACTGTTGGGTCGCTTCACAATATGTTTGAAAGGACAAGCACCACTTGTCCAGCCAATTCTCCAGAAAGCCTCTCCAAAGTCTCATGGGAGCATTGCAGCATCACGAAAAATGCATCTCATTATTTTCAACCTCATCCAAGCAATTAGTAAGCACTGTGTCATCCCTCTACTGATACTGGGCCCTCCTGGTTTCTATCAATTACAGTGCGTGGTATCATCATCAGCGTTGTGGTTGTTCAACCACCTGCTTCAACTGAGATCTGAAAAAAGTCTTAAATGACAAAAAAAGATGGGGGGGAGCTGTTCATTCCCCGAATCCCTTTTTAAAGGCTCCTTCATCAGACAAGGGCCTTCACTTGCCCAGAGTTTGACCAGGACAACACTCAGAGACAAGAAACCACACAGGAAGCAGAGTTATTTAGCACAAACAGGAATTTGTGTGGCATGTGATGAGAACTCCGAGGCAAGAAGTAAAGTTTTCCACCCATACAGTGAAGCTGGAGAAACAGGAGCAGGAAGGAGGGACTCGAGCCTCTCTGTTTTGGGAACAAGTTAAGCTAGCGTGGAGGAGCTAAGCTGGCTGCAGGAGGCAGCAGTGAAGGGATTTACCATTAATAAGAGGCTAATCAAGCAGGGCCCAGTTGTCTGGATGAGCTACGGGCAACTGTACAATGTTTCCAGCACAGGATGCTGCCAGGACAATTCCTATTAGCAATATAGTAATGCAGCAACAGACACAAATGCTGGACCTTTCAATCCGCTTAAGGAACATGTGAGGAGGAAGCATATAGTGCTAATTTGTCTCGTCAGTGGAGCTCAGTGACAGCCCCATTGATGCAAACATCTCTTTAACATGAGGTTAGTGGGTGTTTGGCCTCCCCTCCAGTCGTTGGAGAGCTGCAGAGCCTGGAAATGATTAGGCCTGGGAGGGCAATTACCCTGATCATCGCTAGGCTAAAAATAGGCCATCTTGGCCCGGGTCATATGTTGCAGCCTCCACAGTTATGTTAGCGCAACCTGGACCCTCTTTGTCATTGGGAGCAATCTGAAGCCTGTGCTGATAGAGATTAGATAACTCAACTGTCTATCAGACATTCTAGGAGGGAACGACATAGCTGGGAAGGAGTTGGAGACGGAAAGACCCTTGCTTGATTAAACCTCCAAAACCTGGGAAGTTAGGGAGGGGGAATTCAGCTTAAATGCAACCTCATTTCACAAGAAATACCATCTTTAACAAATCATGGTTGGGAAAACAGGTTTTCCCACAGTCTTACATCAGTAGAACGCACAAGAAATTATGCTTTCCCATCACACAGCTCACAACTCCCCCAGTCCCCTTATCTCCCACCCCTGTGAGGAAAAAATAAAAAAGTGTAGACTTTATCCCTTAAAAACAGGAGGTTCGCCCACTCATTCACCTGGGACGGGTCTTGCACAGAGGAGGCAAACTAAAAGGTTATAGGAGCCTGGGAATGTTTAGGATCAAGAAAGCGGTCATAGCGTAGCGGGCTCCCAGGGAATTGAACAGGAAACATGGAATGAAACCCTGTTAAGCCCCAGAGGGAAACAAAGAGGAAGTTTTTTTGGCTAATGTGACGAATTGATACTGTAACCTGAAAAGAAGGTTCTTTGGAATGTCAGATTTTTTACACATTTTTATCGAATGACATCATATAAATAACCTGATAAAGCTGAAAGCAACCAGTTTTCCACTTACTGACAACCTTCGTCCATTTTCATGATTTACTAGAACCTGAGACACAAGTATGAGTCAAGAAAAGTACCAAGAAAAAATGGAGGCAGTGGCCTGATGTAAACACTGGCACTGTATTTTAATTTCCCCTAAAACACAGTCATGACTCAGCGTGTTCTCCACTATAGTACGCGCTCCAGACGGAGCTGAAACATAAGTGGAAATGTTCAGGCACTGCACTGAGTTCAGCACAAATTGCCAAAGACAGTTCAGGAAACGGGGGGGGTTTGCTTTGTGTCCTGAGCAGCAAGTCATTATCAGCCAGTGAAACTGAGTGTTACAGACCTACCGCTGCTATGCTCCAGCTCTGAGATCAGCCTACGCATCTACTGATCTGCATCTCCATCTACAACACTGCAGGGTTTTCAGAAGTAGATCCAAAAACAAAGAAGTCAGAGAATGTGAGAGTATGAAGGTCAATCCTAAGAATTTGTGATATATGAGAGTGCAGTTTAAAAACAACATTTTAAGACAGCCTGTCAGTACAAAAATTATAACTCAACACAAAAACCCAGAAATATTAGGAACCTCATCTACCTACTACATCTACATCTATCTACTTTTGCAACTACATGTGTCTCCAGTGGTCTTTGGGCCACTGCAAGCTTTACATAAAGACATATTAAACATATAACTAAGGTCTGGATCTCTACAAATGTGTTCATGGTGCAGTGGTAGAGGGTCAACCTCTGATCGGAATATAGCAAGTTCAGTTCCCACCCTGCACGTCAGTGTCATTCCTGCTCATATGTCCTTTAAGCTTGTCATTGGGCAATACACTGAACCCCACAATGCTCCTGGTGGTTATAGGCTGGCGCTAGTGTTACTTAGGCAGCGTAGCTACCATCACTGAGTGAATGTGTGTGCATGAGAGAATGGGACTGCGACTGTAAAACGCTTTGGGCCTTCTAAGAAGGTAGTAAAGCGCTTTAACTATTGACCATAAAAAAGTTTGCTAGTCATATAAAGATGCAAACAAATCTAAATATGTATTTAGCTAAATTTTCAACCAAACATCCTTCCTGATCTACATTCATGTGGACCATTTCTAAATGATGCTGCAACAGAGGAAGGAGTTTCATGGAAATCTTTTCTAGTTTTACTGAAAGACAGCTACCAGCCTGATTAGTATTACTAATGTGGGACAATCAAACTATGAAAAGATTCACTAAAAACCTGGTTATACAATTGCACTCTTTCCTGCACTTGTGAACACTAAATTACTGATAATTTCCCGAATAAACAGTTCAGGAGTCAGCAGTAGAGACATCTTTTACACACAAGTGGTGTATACTCATACAGTGATTTACTACTTTCCTTAAGGACGCAAGGCGCTTTGCAGTCACAGTCCTATTCACCCATGCATTCACACATTCACACATTGATGGTGGCTCTGCTACCGAACACTGGTGCCAACCTCCCACCAGAGCCAATGTGGTGTTCAGTGTCTTGTCTAGGGACACTTTGACACATTGGTGGGCGAAGCAGAAACCATATTTCTGATCAGAGGTCGACCACCATACCTTTGGACCATGATTGTCCCTGACAAAATACAGTACAACTTAAAGAGCTGATCACAATTCAGAAAAAAACCCTCTTTGTAACCAATTTCCAGACATCATCACTTGA
>NC_050531.1:19455009-19481546 GCF_002922805.2 Oryzias melastigma | reverse complement strand
AGAGCTGATCACAATTCAGAAAAAAAACCCTCTTCGTAACCAATTTCCAGACATCATCACTTGAAGATAATCTGGAATAGCTATGATGCAGAAATTTCACAAATACATGATGTAAAATGCAGCGATAGAAAGTTCAGTGGATGGGTCAAATGCAGAGAACACTGATAAACATTCAATACAAAACTTTAAATTAAGAAATACTTTTTCTACATCCAAAACTCAACGGGTCTAAATCCTGATTTGTTTTTTCTAATCTGGAAAAACTCCAGAAGCAATATCTTTTACCTGACCTGTTTAAACACATAAGAATAGCGTAAAAAAAAAAAAATTGAACAAACAAAGCGTAAATTTTGCATTACAATAAGCAGAAAAGTTTAAAAGTATCTCATTGACTTGTGATTTTATCTAACATGGGAACTCAAGTATAAATCTGTCAAGTTTCCTAACTACAAATACATAGATAAAGATGTGCATAGTCATTATTTTGCCATATTTGTCATCTGGACTAATACACTTTTCTCTTCAAAAACCCAAACAATCATAAAGTCTTCAAAGACATGTACTTGACATGACTAAAAAACAACTTAAGTTGTAAACAGCAACATTCTCAGTCATTTAAGTAGCAGTATTTGCATCAAAGGGAATCAGGCAAAAGAAGAAACCACAAAAGACAAAACACAACTTCACCAAATAGGAAGTTAAGACAGCCTGTAGTGAAGCAGTAAAAAATAAATCTGTTCCGTTTGTGCCTCGTTTGGGAATTACGAACTAAAAGTGCTGAGTGGAAGAAAGTAAAAGGAACAATCACCTCTGTAAAATCTGAGAAAATGTTTGTTAAGGGATCCCAAGAAAGAGAAAGAGTTTTATAATACGCAGACCAAGAAAAAGCCTTCTGCTTTTACAAGGGCAGATTCAGATCTATGGGATAAATAAACATTACCCTCACAGCACAATCCTTTTATGACAAATTATAAAGCCTTATGCAGATGATGCTGTAAAATATTTTAAAGGAAAAAATAAATATACAAATGCATGTTGGCTTTAGTTAAAAATTAAAAAGTCTTCAAGCAGAACATTATATGAAGAACACTCCAGGTATTCTTTGTAGCAAACAGAATAAAAAATAATGTAGTACATCTCTAAAATGTAAGAAAAATGATAAGTATGATAAACTGGCTTATTTTATTTATCTGGAGGGCGGAAAAAAGTATCCGTGGTTCATAGTTGTTTCTCTGGGTTCTATTCCCAAAGTAATAACGACAACAGAGCAATACCAGGAGAAAATGGTAAATTAAATTATAATGCTTCAAAACTGTTAAAACTTTAATTACAACAACACAGGAGATGAGAAAAAAAGAGTAAACAACCCACCTTTTTTTAACTCTAGTATCCATTTAGAGCACATATTATCTGATTATTTCTAACACTATCATAACACTAGAAAAAACATTTATAGAACTTGTAAAAAAAAAAAACCTCAAAATTACATTTGTGATGGAGGCAGTGATTTATTTTGGCTCAAGTGGTGAGACTGCAAGAGCTTACAATCTGTTCATCTAACATTTACTCAAATGTGATAACATCAAAGCATGGCTCACAGTCTAAAAGCATCCGTTGAATGCTATTTTTCATAGAAATGTATACTGCATGTGCATTATAAGCAGCACAGATGTCCCTCTGCAGCTGGGAAAGCAGAGAGGACAATCTGAATGCCTTCAGTTTCATACTGATGGCCCATTTAAATGTATAGATGATTCAGGATCCTCCTCTGAGCAAAGATTTGGATCTTAATTACTTCCTTAATTAGCTGCGATTCACAGGGAGAAGCCCCGTTCAACCCACGGTCCCTGTGCATCGCAGTGAGGCTCCGCTCAAGATCTTTCTACCTTTGCAACACCAACCCTGCACTTTGGATGGTGATTATAAGCGTGTTGTTGCAGAAGTTGATTTCTTAGTCCTCCTTAAATGTCAGTAAACCAATTATTTCCCTGTGTCCTTCTCCTTCCGAAAACAATTCCCAGTTTTCTGTCAGATGTTCCCAGTCAAAATTTGGCGGAGCTGGACTCAAAGCTCAACATTTTTGGCGTACCTGCTCTGAAACATGGTCCAAAATGAACTGTCCCTCTTTCCGCTACTCCATATTACAGCTGGTGCCTTCAGGAGACACTCAGAACTTCATGTTCCGCCCTGAAGCCAGGCTCAAGTACGTTAGGTCCAGATGATGCAGCTGCGAGCTATTACTTCATCTGACAAAGCCCCCGAAACCCCCGGCAGGAAATAACCAATCATTTAATACTGACAGGTACATGCTGAACCGCTGCTATCTCATCTCTGAAACCGACCAAATAATAGATTACAGCAGTTTTAGTGTTAACTTTACGCCTGTCAAGTAACCGTGCCAGTGTCAAAGTCATACCTGTCAGAGCGTGGGTTTATTCTTTTTCCTCGAGTTGGATAAAATATAAAGTAATACTGAAGTGGGAGCAGGTCGACCTTTTTATTTCTGACAGTGAAGCAGGAGGAAAGAAAGCAGAGCTACAAGAATTTTGTGTAGTTCCACTCTGATCTGACAACACAAACAGAGGGAAAGTTCTGCTTAAGCATGTGAGAGATGGTGTACTTCTTGTGATAGTGAAGAAATAAAAACAGAAAGTTTGAGGTCTACTTGGATTGTAGATGCAGACCTGCTTGATGCTTATTGCTTTGTGAAAATATCAGCCCACAGATCAGTTTCACTGCTTGTAGCATGAGGAGAATATTTGGTCCAGATCAGTTTGTTTTCTCAGAAAATCGCTTCTTTATTGAAAGTGTGTCTCTAGAGTGGAGCAAACAAGTAAACTCTCAGTTCGCCTCTGTTCTTTTCCAAGTGAACTTTGGTGTGTTTCACTAAAATGTGAAATGAAACGGACTATTTCAGGAAGAAAATTGGATATAGTTGATGAGGTAAGCTTTGTGAATTTGAAGAAGCACAAATCACTACAAAGTTAGAAAATGTCCAGTAGGTTTTGTGATGTACTGAAGAGATCTAGGTATTTATCCGTAACGATTGTTAGTAGAACTATTTAGAGTGCTTTACTGTGCTTCTTCTCTTCCTGGTTATAATGTTTCAACTGTTATTTTTCAAAAAAATATTTAGTATTTGGTTGGATTTGTGTCATGTGGAACTGAAACCAGTCAACTGATGATATCCCAAACACTCCCTGCACAATCAATAACGGTTGACACTTATTTTGAACTTTCGTACCTATTGAAACCCAGAAGTTACATTTACATCTCCCTCGGCAACGCACAATAAAGCGACCACTTCCAATGAAGAATCTATGAAATGCACATTTTGGGCTTCCACTCTCAAAAACTCTTTTATTCACATGTAGCTACACAAGTTTCTACGACTGCTTTTGGGCACCACATACAAAAACAGGTTAGCTATTGAACTCGTATTGAAAGTTAAACTAACCGTTCGAAAATTGGTCTTGGGCTAGAAATTATTAATTGTGGTTTGTGCCTGGCCAGAATTATATGACATCAAGTCGTTCATACATAAAGTACAAATAAAGTTGTAAAGAAAAGGCCTAGTGCTAGATTGGCTAGATTTTTACCGCTTAGACCAGGGGTGTCCAAAGTCAGTCCTCGAGGGCCGGTGTCCTACATGTTTTCCAACCAACCTGCCATTGAAGAGGACTGACCCTGGACACTTCTGGCTTAGACATTTTGCACCAAAACTCTTTTTAACTGTAGGTGGCGGACATGCACTACAAAACAGTCGAAAACTAAGAAGAAGCCCCTTCCTACTACACCAGGTTTAGCTTGTTCATGCTCGATTTACATGGCTGGTATGTCAGTAGCTTAAGGTCTTCGACACCACCTCCAATCCAGCTATTCACACACTGTATACAGAAAGAACCCTAGGGAATCAAAGCAATAAAAAAATGATACAAAAATAGAGAAAATTCAGTATAGATGTCACATAATGGCTATTAAACAAATTGTTAAAGAAGCAATTGCAAAGAGACCAAAGTCTATACAAAATTTGTCAGCGACTGTTCAATAAGGTTTCTCAAAGTCCCATTCCAGTTAAATTTTGTTCAATTTTCAAAGTGTTCCCAGTGGTCTTTTAATTAGGATGGTGCTGTTTTTAAGCATCATTTTCAAGGACATAGTTTCTGCAGAGCGGCAGGAGTTAATCAGAACTTTGCCTCAGAGTTGTGGTAGGGGTCAATGGCGCAGAGAAACCTCGCTATCCTTTCCCTTTCCCATTGTGGAGCAGAGCAGAGTGCTTGTGGCCCACCTAGCATATGTTCTGTCACAAATAAGCTCTTTTTCAATCTGCATTTTTTCATCTGCTCCTGATTCACAACAATTTGAATGAAGAAATACTCAGAAATACAATTTAGAACTAATTTTACTTTATATGTCCTCCGTCATCAGAAAAATGCTACAATAACATGTTAAAAACAAAACTTTCATTCAACATTGCAAATATTAATACTAATCTGTAGACAAAGTTAACCAGAACCAATTAAAATAAACAATTTAAAACAATATTCTCTCCTGTATTCATAAAAGACACAGAGACTCGATCTCTCCATTTAAATAATATAGATCTGCCCTGAATTGGAGAGTCTGGGCCTTTCCTTTAACTGGGAGCATGGTGCAGAACAAAGTTCACACTTTGTGGGTTTACCTTCATGGTGCATTGGTGAACAGCTATCGATCAAAAACTTTGTATACCTACAGTCGTCCTGCTGCAGAGATGCAGGCCGCACAACAGATGGTTGTCAGTACCAATAAACTGATTAGTTTTATTTTTGTGGTATGCATGTTAACTGGTTCTTTCTTGAGTCATATGTGTTTTCCAAAAAATAGACTAAAAAATACACTGTATATTATTATGAATTATCAAAAGAAGCCAGATGAATTGGTAATAAAGTCAACTTGTGACTTATGGCACACCCTGAGAAACCACAGATAGATATATTAACGACAGGGCTAATAAAAAGGTTGAGAAAACGCTTCACCTGCTTTTTGCTAATAAATGCCTTCCTGACATTTACAACACTACCCTGTTTTAAAGGCTAAACAACCAAACTCTTGGGAGCGACTCAATGTTGAGACCAACATCTCACTCAGGCAAATGTACATAAATCTAATAACAATGGAGCTTAAACACAAACAACCATGAAACAAGCGAGCTGCCAATATAAGATCTGTACTGAACGCAACCATTTGCCAAATGAAAGAAATACTTTTTAATCTCCATTTAAATGTTGTTTCCTACATTTTCAGAAAGTAATCTTAAAATAATATTTTTTACATGCACATTTATCCATTTAGCTTTTATGGATCAAAATACCTATTTTTATTTTAAAAATATGGATCCAACAACCACCTTTCAAAGATTTAAATTATTTTTCCTCTCTCAAAGGTAACAGATTTGCTAAGCCTTCTGCAGGCAAAAGTCACTCAAGATATTCTCATGACACTAAAATAAATTATCTGGGACCATTTGGTTCTTTTTGACAATTTAGTCAAGCAAGAGTTCAACACAGCTAATTATGGAGGAGAACAAACACATTACACATATGCGTTATTTCATGTCTTAGTCATCCTGAGACGCTGATTCTCCTCCTTGTTAATTATTAAAAAACATTTGACAACAATTTTCAAAGCACCAACAGTTTAGAGGTGTTCTGTATTCAGATGAAATTAATTGGCAGTTTCTGGAGCTGCAATATTTTACTCCAAAGTTAACAGAAACGTAAAATTAATCACTTTGAAATCCTGGGGGCAACACAACAGAACCTTGCAGCTCCTACTTCCTAATGACTTTAATGTTTTAATCTTGTAATTCAAACATGAACCCTTTAACACAGGAGATGTTGCCGGCCGTTCCCAATAACCCACGCTATTTGACATAGTGTAACTCTGACTGTTCATGCAATAAATAATTAATAAATCCACCTAATTCTGACTTTGGCTTTGCACTATTGTGCAACACTTTATGTTACACTTTACATTGGTAATAATTGCAAAGCTAATTTGAAAAGCCACTTTTCTCCACGACTCAAGCTGATTCATGTTGTTTACATAAACACTTCACCACTGTAAAGTGTTGCATATAAACTCAAGGCTACTTGTAATATAGTAAATATTTCTTCAAAATCTGTTTACTTCTTTCAACTCATTATAATTCAATTTTTGTCAATTTGAGTTTATTTTAAAGAAATTGTGATAAAATCGAAATTGTGAAATAAAAATTGAAAAAAAATCGTGATTTTCTTTTTTTGCCATATCGCCCAGCCCTACGGTAGTCGAAACAATGTAAATACTGTAGCTACAAGTCTGATGTAAAAGGGATAAGGAACAACATTTTGACTTCAGAACCATTGACTGTAAAAACACTGGACTTATCGAGCCATGAGGTCCCCCATTGGAAATGCATTACCTCCACTCCACGTGAAAGTAGGCCGCCGCTTTCACCGTCACTTCCTGAAACGGCTATCGCCATATTGCAAACGTCTGCAACCCATCTTTAGCGATTGGTCTGAGTCTCTGTGAGTCATAGCTGAGTCATGGAGTCTATAGGAAGTACTGTCACCAATCTGGAGTGAGTTTATAGTTCCCGCCTCTTTCCACGCCTCTACCACGAGACCGTGGGATGTAAACAGCTTCCACTTTAATAACGGCGGCTCGGGAGAATTGTACAAGTCATTGTTGAAGCCTTTGAGGGAGAACCATTCCAACATTTGATTCTGTCAGCGGTCCTTTTGGATTTACTTACATTTATTCCTTTTTGTTCAGCGGTATTTAAAATAAATAACCATGCTAACAAGTGAACAGCTGGATCTTTTTTCTGTTTGAAAATACAACAACATCCATTGAAGTTTGTCTCTCGCTCCTCAGACGGCTGCGTCTAATTCAGGCTGCAAGCTGGAAAAGTGAAGAAGATGAAACCTTGGTTGGTGATTTTATGGAGGAGCTGTACCATTCTGTCTGATACTCAACTTATCATTTATAAACTACAGTCAAAACAGTGAAAAAAGAATGTTAAACAAAAAAAGTCCAAAGCACATAACCTCAGTGGTGAAATATATTTCTCCAGAGTAAATCTGCATCTAAAAAATGTCTGCATCGGTACATTCCATTGAGGAAAACAGCAGTAGGACAATGTTTGGTACATTGTTGAATTGTAAAGTAGGTGTTAAAAGGTCTTCACGGACCCATTGATGAAGTCTGCTCCCATTGGCTACCCGTCATCTGTCACTCAAACCCCCCAGACGTTCGACGTCAGACCCACAAATGCTTATTGAGTCATCTGATTGGTCAATTTATAACTCTAATAACTTGTGATAATGGAAAAAAAATATTTAAAAAAAATTAGGATTAGAAAAAAGAAGTTAATCAGAAAGCAGCAGAGGAAGAATGATTATTCTGAGATATAAAATGACTGAGAAATAACTGTCTGTTTCTCAATGGAAGTCAATGGGACTTTGGCCTTTTTGCAACCCAGTGGTACTTCCTATATGGAACATGGAAGTAGGGGGGCTTGCTCAGTCCAGTTGTTTCTTATACAGTCAATGTTCAGAACTGAAGTCAAAATGTTGTTCCTTAACGTTGTTAATGTTGTTCCTGTTTGAAAAGAAAACTGGAATTTGCTGCAGTTCACCAAGTAACCACTAGCTGTTTGAAATCATAAACCCTCTCCAGAAGTAAATGGTTCAGTTTTAGAAAAAGAATAAACGTGTATTTTACCAACTTTAAGAACATTTTACTATGAAATAAAGCTCAAATGGGGGTGTAGCCTTTTGATTGACAGGTGCAGTCTAACCCTCTAACTGGATACGTTTCAACTAGGGATGGGGCGATATCATTTTTTCTGGCTGACACAGATAACCGATATTTCCACTGCAACAGAGGCTGGTAGTCAATATGTGCAGATACTGACATTTAAGTGTCTACACTAAGTTTAAATTTGAATTCACAGCTTTTCTTTTACTATACAATCCCATTATACTTGACCTTTTTTATATACAGCAAAGGATCACATAGGAACAAGTATCACTTTTAAAATAAACCTGAAAACATTCAGACCATTTCCTGACTATTAGTTGCAACTTTAAATCATAAGCTCCCCATAGCAAGAAATCTATTAGGGACAGCATGTATCTCTATCAAATATAAAATATGACTGCAAACATAATCTTCCCAGTGCCAAGGATCTACTTGGAACAAGTATCCAAGATGTCAAAAATTAAGTCTATCTGAAAACATTCAGAACAATATTGGTGGATTTTTTCTGTATAAGTCTAATATTGATAAACTCAAATTATGCAAATATCAGCCGATACCAAAACAAGCACCAATATATCCTTAGTTTCAACAACTATTAGGCTTATTTATTCCACACGATTGCTTCTAAGGATCAGAGATCTTTGACATAATTTCCTGCTAAGATCGCAGAGTTTGAAACAAGGAGAACATTTATTGTGAAATTGAGCTTTGATTGAGTGATCGTCTGGCATTAAACCTGCCGCGCATACACAAGCTCTACTTTCAATCGCTTTAAGGCTCATTTCTGGGAAAAGAAATGTCTCCCCTTTCCTTAAATAACCTTATTCCTATCAGCAATATTCTGACTTTTTTTTTAAAGAAAAACATCTAATATAACATTAGTAGATGAAGCTGTCCAACATTAGCGCTAGGGGCAAATAAAGAGCTCATAAACAGATAGGAGTAAACAAGCAGAGTCAGTTCAGTTGTACGGTCTGTGACAGCCCTAATGGCCCTCTGGGTCAGGAGTTGTTTCTCCCTCCGTGAACAGCTCCTTTCTCCAGCCCCAGATGTCTCATTACTGTAAAACAAGCCAAGAGAAGAGCGACATTCTCTGGACCACAACGCTGCCTCCCTTTCAATTAGAGAGGATTAGCCTAACCTGAACGGGCCTTCCTGTGAGGCGATATGCAGCCTTGCATTGCACGGCGCAGCCATATGTCAAACCTAAATGCATTACTGAGGAGCTGAAAGCTTGCTGATAGAAGAAAGGGAGTTATGGCTCCACTAGAGTGCACAACTGGCTAAACAGGAGATGGATGCTGTTGGCTCTGTAAAACTTTGCAGGCTGAGAGGGGAGGCGCACGCCGTCGCTGATCATCATAAATTAGACCGGTTTTACTCAGCATCTATTACTCAAGCGATAAAGCCGAGCCAGTGAGATTTTTGCAGCGTCATTCGTTGGCAGCCGAGCGGGACCAAGCCGCGAGGTGCGGGGCGGCGGACGGGACACGGAGGGCCCCCCGCACTCCCGCCGCGCATCACTCACTTTTATGGGAATAGGGCAGAGTGAGGTTTAACAAGACACTTTACTTGTCAAAGAGCCGACATTGCATAACCATAAAATGATGAGGCCCGCAAATCACAACTGGACAAGCGAGGCATGGGGAGGTTGTAGTTTGTGGCTACAACCAAAACACTTTCAGGTACAGTTTGTCCCTGAATCTCACTTCAAACAGAAAACTCAGCTCCAGACGTTGACTAACCCACATCATTTTCCAATGAGTTGAAGCCATAGATGGAGCGACTCGGCCAAGCAGGGTCTGTGGTTGAACCAAACCAGCCTTCAGGCGGGTTCGGCTGAGCCTGACATGGAGCTGCATAGCGGGGGGAACGACTGAGTAATGGCAGGGTAAGCTGATCCAGGGATGGGCGGGAGTGGGAGCAGCCCTGACGCCTAAATCATAGCTGTGGGATGAGGAGAGACAAACGTGTGCGGCCAGATGAGAGGCAACACTGAGAACAAGCACAGAAATGAAGGGGCGGGGGGGTGACACATCACATTTAGGAAGCCAAATAGCAGGGGATGAAAGTGAGCGTCATTCAGCAACAACTCTTGCGCGAGCACTGCTGGAGTGGGAGGGGCCACCGAGGGATGACATGGGTTTGGGATTTAGATTTATATATTCATCTCAAACTGTATAAACAAGTTAAGATGACTTGTTTTCCTCATGTTTGGAGGTTACTGTGAAACGCACAGAGGCACAAAACCAAAGGTTTTCATATAAATAAATAAAAAAAAAAAACAGAATAAGGATTTTAAAAAAAAAATCATCAGTTCTTCTAAAGTTCATGTTTTTCAACACTAAAGATTTATTAAAAAAAAAAAACTTACACTAACAGTAATCTGCAACTAACTGTGACACTGATATATTACAGACAAATAGTAAAAGCATTTTCCTAGTTTGCTTTAAGGCCCAAAGCACTTTACCGAACCATTCACCCACACACACTCATGACGGCTCTACTGCCTTAATTGGCGCCAACCTATAACCATTAGGAGGCAATGAGGGGTTGTATAGGAGAACTGAACTGAGTGACCCCTCTCTGTCGCGTTCCAAATAAAAAGTATCCACCGATTCCAAGAAACCAAATTCCCATAGACATCCATTGAGAAATAAACTCTAAATACTCTGGCATTCAATTTGTTAGAATAACCGTTCTTGCTCTACTACCTAAAAGTTGTTCAAGTTATAAACAGATATGTCAATAAAAGTATGTGGTCTCATGTTTGAAACATTTGATTGACAGTTTCTTCAAGAGGTAGAGGTGTGGCCTTCCAACCAGCTCATTCTTGATTGGAAAGAATGGTTGTCATTGAAATGATGACTCAGTCCGACAGGTGAACAATCAACAATTTGTGTTGATGCCTTTCGGCCCTTGAAAAAGAGATCTCAATGGGATTTCCTGGTAAAATAATGGCTAAATTAAAAAGTAAAATAAAAATCCAAGGCCAAATATGAATTCTTCCCCTACCCCTAGGGCTACTCCCTACCCCTACATTTAGCCCTCCAAAATGAGAGTTGTGGAAAAAATGGTGTCTTTGAATTAAGACAGCACTCAATGATGTCATCAATAGTTGCCGGTCACGTTAGCGCCTAGCTGCCAGTGCATGGAAATACATAATAACAACATTGGCTTTAACAAGTCATTACTTAAATTTAAATCTAAACTTCTGTGCTTCAGAGCACACCCACATGAAGAAAAGTTTCTCCTCCAAGGTACAAGAGATACAGAGCTCAAAGTCCCTTTGCTCTACCCTTAAGAAAAAATATTTCGGACACCCCTTTCCTTTCAAATCCCCCTTCAATTGGAGGGGTAGGGTGAAGCCAGAGGGGTAGGAAAGAATTCAGAATCAACTCAAGTTTGCTGACAATGTCTGGTTCCAATGTGGCGATGTCAGAACCACAAAAAAATGGTGACTTTGTTTGATTGGAGCCGCAAGATAATCATTTCGGATGACATCACTCTTACTAGGGGCAGTTCTCGCATGATCTTGCCCAAAATGGACTTCGACACCTGGACAAGGAAGGTGGGAACCGGACCTGCGATCTTCCGACCAGAGGTCAACCTCTTTAAAACATCGAAATTGAAAAGGGGGATATAAAAGTTGGGTTTGTCCATTGACTTCAACAAATAGAATCAGCTTGTCTTTCCTTAGAAACGAGGACTAAAAAGTTTTATCAAACTAGAAACCTAATATTGTTTTATAGCTAATAATTGCACTAACAATGCTACATAAGCTATAAAGCAATACCCCTTGTACTATATTAGGTATGTTGACATTGGGAGTGGGGTCATCTAGAGCGCTTAAGTTTTCTTTTCAATGGTTTTTGATTTTCACTGGTGTCCATGGCAGACATGAAATCCTGTCCACCTTCGTCCACATTTGTCATAGGATGGATAACACATCGATCTAAGGCTTGGGTTATCTGGACCCCAAAAGATAGCACAAGGGTTAAGAAGATTGTATGTCTAAAAAAAACGAAAAGCTCTTATCTATTGTCTCACAAACATGTTTTGCAAAGTTTCTATCTGAAAATAGAATCTGGGAAGAACACTATGATACTAATAACTTATTGGAATAACCCACTAAACCACTTCTTCATGACAAAAATGGAGCAAACCTATTTATTGAAGTTTATTTAAAGAATGTGCTTGGTGTTTTACAGAAAAACCCTTAGAGAGTTCCCTGAATCCGTTCAGTTCCACTAATTCTGTTATTGCCAGAAGGACTACTCTTGCTCAAGAGCACATTGGTGGCAATAATAAGGAAGATGGTATTTCCTTCCTCCCCCCATTCACCAGATTTGGAATAGCCTTTAGAGAAACTCTTTTTTTGAGAAGTTTCAGTTTGTGTTCTGATGGCCAATTTAAAGTACAGCGGCCTGTCAGCGTCCAGCTTCGACTCTCATCAGGCCTCTCAAGATCTCGCCCCGCAGCGACACTTTCAACCACACGCTCAACAAAACGCTTTGCTCAAGGTGGAGCGTTGCCAGGAAATATGCTAATGCTCAGAGGAGCAGCCTAATATAATAACATGCCTTCAGCCAACAGGTCTTGTAAAAGTCAGTCATTAGGCCTCACATGTAATTTTCATTAACTTTTCTTGGAAACAAGAGTCGAGCAAGACCAACAATTTAACAGAGAAAGAGCCGTTCAGCCGACTATTACTGGACCACATCCTCCCGTTTCCATCCGCAAGATGTTCCCCATTTATTATTAAAGCTAGAGATGCACTTTCCTTGTTCTTCAACTCGCCACTCCTGACTTCAGTGAGCAGCACTTTACTGATGAAACACTTTCAGGTGTAGCTCAAAAGATAACAGCTGGGGGACTTCCTCATTTTTCAGCAGAACTTATGGGCTTTCCTTAAAACAGGAAAATTCTTTCTCAGAATCTGGGGCTTAATTAGCCAGAGATTGAAAATGACTTCATTTATGTAGCACCCACATCCCTGGAAAAGTAGGCCAAGGTTTACAGGAGGATTTAACACAGAAAAATAGAGTCATTAGCAGCGTCAGAGCCCAACCTGCTCGCCACTTCCTGCAGAACGCCCGGCTCAACATTTGGCTGCATTATCGCGTCTCTCATGAAAACATTTCATAAGGTTAGGGAACACTTGGTGTGTGTTTCTCCACAACTTTGACTGCTACTTCAAAGCTCTGGCAATGAGTGGCGCCTGAGTACAGAATTCTGATGTGTGTGTGTGTTGATGTAACGCGATCTGAGTTATGACTGGGAGGAAATGTCAGACAAGCATCTCAGTTTCTTCTGCCTGTTACCATCCTCCACATCCAGCCACATGTGAAACCACACTGGAACTGCTCGCCGGCGAACACCAAACGCTCCCGACGCACTGACGGGTGTTTACCCTGGCAGCAGGGTTCACATGTCGGCCTTGCACTCGTGTTCTGAGGACAGACTATCTTTTAAGATGACAGCGTGCGCACGCACAGTGCCAGACGCTTCCAAAAGTGAGCTGTGCAACGACGGAGGCCCTGTCAGAAAAACTCATCTGTCTAAGGGGGATTCCTCGCGGTGACTCATCTATAAACCTGATCTGAGTTGGCAAAACGGTCTTTAAAGGGAAAATGTGTGGGCCCAAAAGATTTCCAAATGAGCAAAGATGCAGTTTGAAACAAACACTGAAGGTAATTTTCCAGACGAAGCCGCCCGCGAGTGCTCAGCATTAAAGCAATCATATGACACAGCACAAATGACGGAGTGAGGAGAGCTGACATCTAGACAGGACCTATACTTAACTAATTGAAAGTTTTAGCTTTACTCAGGCCCCTAGCATAATGACTGTCACCCTGACCAATTTGTATAATTGAGAATTACACCTTTATTCTAAAAATCTGTATGGTTACACTACAACTGTGATATAAAAACATGTTTGTGTATCTCATTTGTATATTGCTGCCCCCTTTAGGGCATTTCCACTGATCCTGTGTTTATTTTCAGTGGTTATTTTTTTCACAAGTTGCTCACTTTTTATTTATCCTTTAAAAAAGGAAACATAAAAGGAGGTGTGGCCACAGACTTCTCTTTTGGCAAATTGGAAGGCTAAATATCAACATGTGTTCACAACAAAGGGTACTTATGAGCCACATTTCCACTGAGCAGTCCGGTACGGGAGAACTAGTACCGGACAGATTAGTTAATTCAGGTGAGCGTTTCCACTCAGTTTAGCCTCGCTTCCACTGAGCGGTTTGTTTTCTCGGCACATCCAACAACAACAGAGGTCATCTCTCATTTTTCTGTATGGTTGTGATGATGTACTTGACAACAGCACCTGGATGTGTTACCAACAGAGGCATGACCCCTCTTGCCTCACAACTAGTTTGTATCCCAGTTAGGACCTTTCTGATGTTGACTTCACATGTTGTGTAAACTCTGGGAACTCTGACTTCCTCCCACAGTCTAGAACAGGGATTGGCAATTCCAGGCCTCGAGGGCCACTGTGTCTGCATGATTTCTAGATATCAAGCCCTAAATATGACTGGTTACCTAGTTCAGGTGTGTCCAGCCAATTGTAACATGCCTGGGTAGGTTATGTTGGAAAACATACAGAAATCCGGTCCTTGAGGCCTGGAGTTGCCTATTCCTGGTCTAGAAACATGCTTCATAGGTTAACTTATGATTCTAAATTGCTCCTAGGTGTTCATTTGAGAATACAGCAGACTGGTTACGTATTCAGGGTGTACCCCGCCTTTGCCCAGCAGTAGCTCTGATAGGCTCCAGCAGCCCTACTACCTCAAAGGGAAGATTCAGCAGGTTTGGAAAATGGATGGATGGTCTTACAGGGGTTACAAAGACATTAAAAACCAAATAAACTAGAAACAATTTGTATATGTTTTCTCTTAGCCTCTGTGGAACTCTGACACAGTGAGTGAGTTCAATTTCAAGTGAAACTCATGTATCACGTCATTTTTTGATGTATTAAAAAAGCACATTCAAGCTGCTAAAGGACTAAAACCTGAACATTTTTATTGGTCTTTTAAGGAACATCAAACACCAGTTCCTAATGTTTCCATAAGCTAAACGTTTGCTAACAAGTTCCAGATGGGCTACAGGTTCACTACCATACACTTTATCAAACAATTTCATTTAAAAATCCATTTAGAGTAATGAGCAAACATCTGAACCATCCCTATTATCAATGAATGTGAAGACATTCATTCATTGCATTAACCCATTTTACCCCTTACAGGGCTGCCAGAGCCTAACCTGGCTACTGTTGGGCGAAGGCGGGCTACACCCTGGACAGGTCACCATTATGTCACGGCCCCTAAGAAGACATTCTCTTTTGTTCTTTCAAATTGGTCTTTATAAAGCTTTTAAATGGCCATTACAGTTATGTTATCAGAGGATTTGACATCAGTCCTTTGGTCACAAGAGTGATTCATACTTTGTATTAGTTTTGTTTTAGGGATAAAAAGAAGACTTATAAGTCAGCAATAATTTACAAACAAGCAGAAAACAGTCACAAAAATGCTTTTGAAAATTGTAAAATGAGTAGAAAATGAGTGCCAGGAAAACCACTCAAAGACTTTTAAGAGAGGCCAGAGAACTTTCACTTTAAACCACTTTAAAAAGAAGAAAGTCTGGCTCCTTTGAGGGGGAAAAAATAAAGGGAAAGCTTTGCGGTCTAGCCGTGTGGAGCCGACCTTTTTCTTTTTTCTTCTTCTTTTTTTTTTTTTAAATCACAGCCATTCTAGTCAGTGTGGTCCTACCAGGAGCTCCACCACACATCCCAGAAGAAAGCATCTGCTCCAACAAAGACAGGCACGGAGCCTGTTTAGGTGTTCTGATGCAGCGAAACCACAAAAATCAAACTTGATGGAAAATCAGACAGCCTCCATCTGTGGAACCTTCAAAATAAATGCCATTCTGTTCTAAATATTACTAAATCTAGATAAATGCAAACTGAAATAAAAGAGACGGCCCTATAAACAACTGAAAGGGTCAAACATGAAATTCTGATTGTGTAAGTTGAGAAACTGAACATGCAGACCACCATGATCATACAGCTCTTGCTGAACTCCAACTAAAGCAAAATCAAGACATATGAATCAGAGTGGAACAGCAGGTGAAACCAAAAGGGAAAATTCCTATTTACAGTTTCTAAATCACACTATTTTTATTCCTGAAATAAGAAAAAATTGCCACTTCTCAGAATGAAACCTGCACAGTCACCTCAGACAAAATACAGCAAAAACAAGAAAGTTAATCAAAGTGAAGTTATTTTTAAGTGTTTATTTAATTCTTAGTTACAAGGATTTTTGCATTGAAAGAAAGGCGTGTTAAATCTTCTTGTTGTTCCCGATAACCATCAGGAGCTCTTGTGGTTTCAGAGGGTGAGCAATAAATCAACGACTGTCAAAACACCAAACTTCCACGTCTCCTAATGTAATCATTATTTAATGTAGTTAAGTTGTAATTTAGCAAATAGCGTGATGAGACAAACCTAAAGCTTAAAATGCAGCGTGATCAGCATTAGTCCTGGCCAACGATTGATGAAGCAACCATCTGTGATTGGAAAATTCTGACAAATCACCCAAGACTAACCGCTATCTGAGTGCAGTGATCAGCCTCAAAAAGCTGACTGTCCTCCATTTACTGCAGCTCCACAACAAATTCAAGCAAAGCTGTCTCCTTATCAATGCTTTACCGTAAAGTGAAAACTATAGGGCTTGACAAGCATTTTTTAAAACTTTAAAATGAACTCGGAAACTTTTTATTCCTGTATTAGATAAAGTAAAATTAGAGAATTCAGATGAAGCATTTCAAATTTAAGATAACTTTCTGGAAGTCTGGGCATCTTTGATTAAACTGCTTCCCCCGCCACCAAGTCTTGGATGAGTGGAAGAATATAGATGGAAGAATTACACAGTTTATGCGTATTTTACATTGTTTATACGCAATTACATAAATCTCGTGCAATTGTACTGGATTCTTGCAAGATGCATACCTAAATCTGTGGCTTTCCATGACCATATTTCCACACATGTTTAACAGACTTTTAACACACATACCACTGGTGTATAACTTTTATATCCCATATAAAGCCCACATATCATGTAAAAATGACGTAATTGATGCCCAATAATCGCGCATGGTTCATGCAAGACTCGCGTATTGCGTGACACATATAAACCCGACGATCTTTCACCCATACAGTAGTCTATATTGGGTGGGGGTCTGTCGCTCGTCTGGTGGGATACGGCAGGTCCCGGAAAAGGGGCCGGGTACAGCGGGAGCGGATGTGACTCTGGACGCACGCCAGGCACTTCCATGGTGCTGCTGACGCAATCTGATTTCTACCCAGTGATCTGAATGTCAAAGTGAAGAAATTGAATGAACCGCGAGTTTAGGTGGTTTGCTTATACTTCTTCTGTGGTTTTAACGTGGTACATTTATGATCCATCAGTGAAAATTTCACATAAAGACCACAACTTTTCACAATTCAAATGTTAACTTCTATACTTCAGAGAACACCTTTGAGAAGAAATTCTCCTCCGCGGCACGGCGTATCGCAGTTCACCCCCACGGCGAAGGGTTAGCCTTTAAAAAGACTAATAATGACTCAAAGCCGCTTTTCTCTGCAACAGGGCTGCAACTAGTCGTCGACTAATTTAATAGTCAATTAGTCGTTACTTTAAAATATATTATATAATATGTATTTCAGCTACATAGTATCTGTCTTGGCTAATTTAATATTTTTCACATTTTTTAAGGATAATTTGGCATTTGACTAATATTTTAGCTGGCTATCAGCTTCAGCTTTTTTAGCCACCCTTTTCAGCCAAATTCAGCTTACAGCATTCACACTAGCATTATCGCTGCTAATGCTATGTATCTAGATTTTAGTTAGTTTAAAGCTAATGATGGTTAAGATGTCTGTTTTACATCCACTTTGTCCATGATCCAATTAGTCGACTAATCGGTAAAAATAATCAGTGATTAGTCGACTATTAAAATAATCGTTTGTGGCAGCACTACTCTGCGACAAAACCAACTGATTTATGTTGATTGTGTAAACGCTTTATTACTGTGTATTGTTGCATATCATCACAAGGATCATTTTTATCAGAATCCACTGGAATTGCGATGTTTGCTGAAACAGCTGAAGAGTTATAGTGATTCAAAATAACATCAAAACTGGAGCTGAAGCTCATATAAAAGGCCCCTAAACCTCCTTAATGCACCATATGAACCTACTGGCATTTTTCATATTTTAAAATGCAATTTTAAGCTTAATTTTCTTCAAACATCATGAAAATGCCACAAAAACATTTTACAAACACTATTTTATTTGAGTATGAACGCAGCCCAATAACCAACTTTATCAAAATACCACCAAGTCAATGATATAGAGCAATAATTTCCAATATTTTTTTTTAGAAAACGGGTGCATTAATATTTATTTGGTGCTTTTAAAACTAACAAACATAAAGTTATTTGGAAATATCACCACCATTGAGATACATCTTTTGTATAAATGCTGCTAAAAACTCAAAAATGAACGCTACACCTATATAATAGATACTTGTCCTTTAATCTGGGATCAGTAAACTTCCATAAAAACCAATAGAACTCATCAGGCCATTTAATTTCTATGATTTTACAACTTGATTCTCTGTCTTACTGCCCAGACAGCTCACACAATACAGACAAATAAACCTTGAAATTGAATATTTGTTCCAGATGACACAAGGTTCGCATAAGTTTTACTTCCCACGGACAGACACATTACTTTTTAAAAGTTAATTAGCAATAAATTCTGAATAGAAATCCACTGACAGAAGCTCGAGCTGCTGCCTGACGTCAACTGCAGGATTACTAAGGAACACACAGTACTGAGCAGCAAAAGTCTTGAGCCACCTTGATTCTGGTTCCAGGGAGCCGAACTTTCCAACAGCTCTACGAGTGTGCTGTTGGACATTCAAAAACTTTTTTTACTCTCTTTCAATTATTTATTTCTAAAGGGAACCATTAGAATTTGGTCTGATTCTTTCTGTTTTTCACTTCACTTGGGAGTCATCTGAGACAGCTTTTGATGAAAACAGCAATCTGTCTTTGTGACAGGTGCCATCATCAAAACGCTTAAAGACGCAATTTAAAGTTTTTTATTTATTCTCACATCAGGAAAGCTCTAAATTACTTTTTTTTCTTCTTAAAATTACAGAGCTGACATAACATGAGCTAAACTTTGCTGCAAGGGGTGGTTAAAGTCTGCGCACAACTGAGACTTAAACCTGCATCTCTGTCAACAACTGTAAGTGCAGTAACATCAAATCTCTGCCTCTTGATTGTATTAAGTATTTGTTCAATTGTTCCAACAAAAATTAACAGTTAAGATTTAAATGAATCCATCAGTGAAAACAACCCTTCAGTGTTGAACAAAGTGGTGTGAAAGATAAAACACAAAATGGAACTAAAGAAAACTTAAGATACGGAACTGAAATGCTATAAAAATACAAAAATTAAAAAAAATAATGATCTCATTAAATATAGGAAAATTAAAATGTCCAAAACTTTTTGCTATTCAAAAATAAACTTTACTATATTCAACTTCAAATGTTCTGTTTTCTTAGATTTCAAAACTTAAAATTTCTATTTCATTTTTTTCTGTTTTAAATCTTTTTTTTCCACTATGAACTCTTTTTTTTCCATTTTCAAATCTAAAATTTTCAAAATAAAAAAAGAAAGTGTCCATATGCATGTAATTTTCGAAAAACGTGTGGCAAAGGGAAAGGGTTAAGGTTAGGATTATGGTTACGGTTATGGTTAAACAAGAAAATGGTTCCTGAGTGCGTCTGTCTCTGCAGCTCACGGTTCCACCAGGGGATGGGTCAAATGTGGAGAGCATATTTACACATTTAGAAGGGTGACAGTTATTGAAACTTTAATTTTAAGTTTAATTTTAAATACGTGCGGTCAACAAAAAAAAATCCAACCTTGGACACACTTAAAATGCGTGCAGCCAATGAGATCTTTGCTGCACATATTACAAGTGGCCAATATGAATTTCCATCACTTTCTATGCTGGTCGCACGTAAATACGTTTGAATAATATCAGCCATTGAAAAAAAGAGTTGAAACTGAAAAAGAAGTTTTGAAATTGAACATTTTAGTTTGAAACCTAAAAAATAGAACTTTTGAAGCTGAAAATAATTACGTCTATTTTAGAATAGCAAAAATTTTAAAAAGTTTTTGTCCAAACACCAATATTTTTTTCAATTTTTTTTACTTGGTTTTCAAATAATATTGGCTCTAATTTAGCTCCATAGAGTCATACCATACCCAGGAATGTTTGACTACCAGGTATCGATAGGATGGATAGAGTGATTGCTCTGTTAAATGTTTAAGCAAAATTAAACTTTTACCACTGGAGATGTTGCCAGCCTAAACAACACACCCTCTTCAACATACCTCTGTCATTGCCTGGACGTGGTGTGATCACCAAACTTGACAAGATTACAATTTCAAAAGTCATAAACATATTTATTGTCCACGTGCCTGCGGGATCTGCTTTATTTTCATTCATTCATATATATATGCTAAACTGATCATAATAGTTCATACTGGGGTGTGTGAAACAGTGGCATCCATGCCCATTTAAATAATTATGTGCAATAATGGCCAAATAAATGTAACTAATCAAAATAGAGGTCAGCTGACAGCCTGATCGTCACCATATTCTTCATCAATGTTTCCTAATCTCACAAATACTACAAGATTCATGGATCCAGAGGACTCAATTAATGAAAGTGTGAGAGCTATAGCTAAAATAATAATCAGTCAATGTGACAACAATCAATGAAAAGTCACAAGCTTTTTCCTTTAACTTTCCCTCCTCACAGTCCTTTGTTTACCATCGTTTCTAAGGAAACCAAGGCTTTGCTGACGTACTCCTGCGCCGCACAGCTGAAGGGCTAGCTGCAGGCCTGCTCAAGTCTGCGCTCCATCTAATCCGGAAATTAGCCATCTGCAGCGCTACAATATAACCCACATTGCATTGCATATGCACTTTTGTGCAGATACGCTCCCTTTACGGTAGCTGTTATTAGTTCAAATTCATTATTTCTGCTGGAATCTCGCACTAAAGTCACAGACTCCTCTAAAGATCGCAAAGGCTACCGTGAAAACATTGCAAAACCAGCCATGTTTGACCCCCTTTCCTCCGCAGGAAAGCATCGGGGAGGGTGGAAAGACTTGCATAGCATGTAGAAAATCTTACCCGAATCGCCAGTTTTCGGGAGGATGCGCCTTCAAACGACAGAACTACTCATTTTCCACCGAAAATAGGAAAAGCCGTCGATTCTCACAACTGTTTCTCTCCAGCCATTTTGAGCCAAACCTTCAACTTGATCCAACGGGGTCAATTGAAGGGGAGTTTTTACATATGTTTTTTTGTTCTTTAATTTATCGCACTGTTTTATACACTGTTATTAATATTTATATTTTAAACATCTTAAAAAGAACTTTATTATATATATGAGTAATGAATGGCAGCTGACGCGAGTCCAGGTTGTAACCTAAATCCCTGTTATGGTAAAATGGTACAGACCGTGGGATTCTTGTCTTCGACGGTCTGTGAGAGTAGTGCGCATGCGTAGAGTCAACTTTTCTGCAGAAGTCACATAGAGACCCTGCTTTGAGATCAAGATTTAGATGTTCTGCCTTTCAAACGGGACTTTATATGTATGAATATTTCAGAACACTAGGTAATGAATATTTTATTTACATTGATTTACAATTGATTATTATTTTTGTTCTGAAAGTAATGTGAAAAGGTAATGTGAATCTAAGAGAATTTTAAGTTGAAGGGGCTTGAAGTTTTTTCTTTCTTTTTTTTTTATTTATGTATTTTCTATTTTTTCAAATCTAAGTTTAAAGCAGTAATACATTCTGCTTTATTTGAAAACAAATTTACTTTGAAGCATGCATTAAAAAAAAGCATAAACCATATTCTATGAACAGTTTTTAAACTTTATAAAGTAGTTTTGTCCCCAACAATTTTATATGGTTTGACCTCTGAGGAGCATAACTTCTGTCTAATTTAGTAACCTCCTTAGTAATGTAAAAATATTTTTGCAATATATTAAAAAAATCAAAAAGCGGTACAGTCATTTCAACATTTTCCAAGGTCGCTGCGTAAAAAGACAAAGAACTGTGAATGTAACTTTATTAACTTTATGTATGGTGTTTATTTTACAGTGGAAGCAAAAGTGTAGATTCACTTATCTCATGTTTTACCACAAAATATTATATTGGTCTTCCTCTAACTCAAAATTTAATGAAGTTTTAATGTGACAGAGTTTGTTTTTAATATATATATATTTTAATATTCCGTACACTATCTTATTACTTGTTGCATTTGTGTGGAAAAACAATGATAAACCTGTAAAATACCAGGCTACAGTTGACAATAAACATTTTGTTCTTAATCTGTCTTGACAAGATAAATAAAGGTTAAATAAAATCAAATGAATACAATAGTTTATCCTTGGCCAACTTATTAAGTGTATCACAGAAATTGTTGACGTGATCAATGAGATCTATTAAAAATCATCTCAGTACTTAAGTAGTGCATTAAGTGTCTTATAAAATTAATCTTTTTTAGCTCAGTGTTGATAAAGTGCATCACCAAACTGTAAGTGGAACAGTTTAAAAATAATTCTAGTAGATTTTTTTGATAATAAATATGTCCCAGTTTTGGTCAAAAATGTATTATTTCTCTTTAAAAAAAATCAGAAGCCTTTGAATTTCTACAGAAGTAGCAGAGAAGAAATAAAAATCTCCAAAAAGATGAATTATTGTTATTTCCTGACGTTGGCCCTCTGATAGTCTGACCTTGTCTTTAATGGAGCTTCGCCCTTTCTTTCTATCTTTTTCACATCACTGAGACTGAGTGATATCTGCATAAACGCGAGGGTGAATCCCAGCTGTATTTCTTGGCTCTTCCTCTTTATTTGAGGGAGTAGAAACGTCCAAATTCCACTGTAGATGGAAGCATTGAAGAGCTGCACAGCTTTTCAAAATAAGAGCTATAAAAGACCACACAAAAACAAAAAGAGAAAATCTCCACTTTTCCTCCTTTGGAATGATCTACAACCATCATATTTTACTTTATGGGATGTCTTGCACTAGTATGTGACAGTTTTATTTGATGTGCTACTTTTATTATTACAGATATTTTTAATGTCAGTCAGGGGTGTTTAAGAACAGATCTGTATTTTTAAAGAAACATTTCAAAAAATTCTAATAATATTTTCCGTATTTATATGAAAACATTTTAAAATGTTCTATTTTCATGCATTTTAGGGATCAATCAGCAATAGATTTCAAAAGTGTGGCAGAAGCAGTTCAGAAAGTCTTAGCTGTCCTCAGCCTTGGAATTCTTTCCCTGATTTTTGGCTCATCTTTTCAGTGGGCGGGGCCATCAGGTAAACAGGGACTTGTCCTTAAATGAGGTCCTGCACAGCCACAAAGAGACCCGAATTATGATAACCTGCCAAACCTTTTTAGTAGTTTTGATAGATTAAGCATATAAAAATATTGGAAAATCCTGCAGTGACCTTATGGGAGACTAAAAGGACATTTTCATTTGACTTCCAGGAGGAAACATCACACAATCCTTATACTCTTTGATTCCAACTTTTAGGCAGCTCTGGTCTTCAAATGATGACCCCCCCCCCAGCTTTTCCTCTAGAAACATTTTTAAAATTTCATTTTACAAATGTAATTTTTCGACAAATATGAAATATACAGTACGTGACATATTGGCCCCACGAGTTTTGATGGTTAAGTTAAAGTCTCATTAGTTGTCACGCATCTTGGAGTGTGACATGTGTTATAAAGTTATAAAACTGCATTTTTTAGCTATTACAATGAGACATATTTGACGTAAAAAAAAACAGTTTGGGGAAAAAAAGTCATAAATTTGACATTAAGAAAAGATTTTTTAACTTATTTAAGGGATTTTAATGTTTAATAAACTAAAAAACCTGAGGTGTTTAAAATACAAAATGAAAAAAATATATAATACCTATAAGGTGATCACTGTGATTAATATTAGTGAGCTAAATCACAAATTAATGCCAGGTAATAAATATTATGACCACTTTGTTGCTCAAATTTTGGAAGAAAGTATGAATCCTAGTTATTTGGTTCTTTCTGAGCATGCTCAAACTGATTCATAACTTGTTCTTATACTTTATGCAGCCTAAATCCGAGGTTCAATTCACTCACAATCAATACTTCTATTCTTTACAAAGGTCTTTTGACAAGGGCTTTTCAAAATAAAAGCATTAGAAGCAAGTCATTTTTAAGACCTCACAAACTTAATTTTATTGTCAGTGGGACTTTTTGAACTTTATAGTCAATTGCAAAAAAAACTCAAACGTTTGACGCTCACTTAAAATATATTAAAAACTATTCCAATATAGACAACAAAATACACATTAAAGTATCAGGATGTAAAATTCAAGATGATACGGCACCAAAGAATACCAATGAATTATTTGAAAACAATTTAAAAACTCTACCTTAGTTTCAGATTCATACAAATAAAAATAATCATACATTTTTTACTTAAAGTAACAAAAACAAACTTAAGTAAAATAAAAAGTCTAATAGAAAAACAGTGAAATATTAATTGATCCTAATAATTCATGAGGATACACTGACTAAAAAAAATAAAAATATAATTTACAGATGATGCGTTAAACAAAATGGTTGCAAAATTTAAATGTTAAAAAAATGTATATTATTGTATAAAATTTGCATGATAAGTTATTTAATTTTTTATGATAAATGACTAGTTTGCTTTGTGGACATTATTTAGGGATGTTAGACATTTCCAAATAACAAAACTGTGCTAATTGTGAAATCATCAATAAAACTGTCATTCCAGTTGGGAATTTCTAATACATTAATCATTCACACTTATTTATTTTCCAAACTTGTAACAGGGTTGCTGGAGCCTATCTCAGCTACTATTGGCCTTTATGGGCCACAAAAGGTTCTAAATTCTGACAGAAGGACTAAGCCGGGTGAAGGAAGGTTTGTGTTTTTCTAATACACTTAATTTGAGAAAGAAATAACATAGAATCTAGACAAAAACACGCTTTAATTTTGATTTAAAATCAAATTTATATTTGAAAAATTTTAAAGTTTTTATTTCAAAAAGATCAAAAGATTGATGTCCGTCAGGGAAAAAATGCAAACTTAAAGAAATGTTGAATTCATGTGTTGTTGGAATGATGGGAAAAAAGACTCTCAAAACACGCAAAAACATGAGAAAAACAACAAATCTTCCAAAACCACATGAACACACAATACCTTTCTGAACTGAAACAAAGGTCAGTTTGTCTGTAGAGCACAATCTATGGGGAGAATCACTGAGGAAATAAAACATTAATAAGGATAAACCTTGACATGCAAACTCCATAAACTACTCGGAAATTTCTACAGCAACTACAGACAAATCGGTTTGATTTTGCAGGATTTGAAAATGTCTCGTCCGTGAGACATCTGATGAAGTCCTCAGTAATTACTGCATCATTCATTTACAAATGGACACACAAAGCTCTTCTGCTGGTCTTTTACACCACGTCAAAGCCCGCCGCAGTTGAGTCACCTGGGGGTACACATGTCCTTTTTTACTAACTGCTGTCACAAGTCGCCGTGTGCAGGCCGGAGCACATGACGGCGCCGCCTGCTTGTGTGGATGACAGAGAGGAAAAAAAACACACAAAAAGATGCTTTTAAAAGCACGTCACTCTAGATTCCTGTCATCCAGCAGGAAGAGGACGTGAACTCATCACTTCAGGTGATTCTGTTCTTAAAGCTTCTGCTAACATCTTCATTTCTCATCTAACGAAACAGAAAAATGAGAGCACGATTTAATGCAACTCTTTAAAAACACAGTCTCAGGTATCAATCTGAAACACTAGATTAGACATCCTGCACTATGCACATGAGCCAGGAGCAGTTTTTCTTGCACACAGTGGTCTTAACTGAAGAAGCAGCTGCAGCATCCCCTCTTTGTGATCAATATGGGATCTTTAGCTCAGGGCGAAATAGAATTAAGAATTGCTTTTGGATAATGACAGTATCGACCAGTGCTCAGCAAAGCGTTTCAGGCCGTGGCAGGTTAATTCCCCGCTATGAAGGTGTGAGTCAGGTTTAGTGGTCAAAGTGATCCTCTCCAGTGAAATGCCGCTGCTTTTGCGCCGTAAACAGAACCAGTGCAGAGTGAATTTAAATTTAAAGTCTTGAGTACTTTTAAACAGGTTCAATAATGCAGTTTGTGTCATTAACTTCATAAAGGTGTGATCTAATTCTGTTAACTTCATGGTCGTGAAGCCAAAGTGGGAAGCCCTGCTCGACTGATGCCAGCTCTTCTCTGATTAATTAACTCAAGCTGACTGTCTGCAATTGGCTATGGGTCGTACCCACAGACTGTTAATGTCGATGGTCGAACCCCCAAAATATGAACTGGAGGGTCACTTAGGAACATTCAACTCTTTGAGGAGACTAATGACTGCAGCTCCTGGTACTCCCATCAACTCAATGTCCATCCATCCATCCATCCATCCATCCGTCCACCCATCAGTCCATCCATCCATCCATCCATCCATCCGTCCACCCATCAGTCCATTCATCCATCCACCCATCAGTCCATCCATCCA
>NC_050531.1:19390612-19453985 GCF_002922805.2 Oryzias melastigma | reverse complement strand
ATCCATCCATCCATCCATTCATCCTTACATCCATCCTTCAATACATCCATCCATCCATCCATCCATCCATCCATCCATCATCCATCCATCCATCCATCTATCCATCCTTTTGCTAGTATTGATACTTTACCTTGGTATCAATACTAGCGATCCTCAGATATAAACGCCTACCCTTGCACAGCACAGAGGAGATTGATTGGCAAGCTCTACAGCCAATCAGGATGTAGAAAATGCGGTTCTGTAAAAAAAAATCTGCAAAACAGTGAGACAGCAAAATGGTCATGAGAAGTTTATGAGTGCGATGGACTGCCACTGAACTGGTGCCACAGCTTTGAAGAATCGAGCCCTGGCTCCTTTAGTGATCACACCTGCATCCCCTGAACCGTGCAGTGGCTCATTACTGTAGCGACAAACACAACAGTTTGTGAATGTACTCTTATTAAGTTAATGACAAAAATATTTAATGATAAACGTATATAGTTATTTTGAAGTAACCAAAAAGGTCAAATATAACTATAAAGCAAGTTTGAGTAAACAAGTCCTCTGAGGACAGCAGAAATCCCGGCTAACCACAAAACAAAGTTCCTCTTCTTCTTTTCCAGCTGATGTATTTTTTAAACAAAGCACTCGGAGTGAGCACTCGTTTTTGCATATTCCCTCTGAGAATAAAAGGAATTTACCTTGCTCATTATGTGAGACGTTGAGGTGTTTTGATGTTTGGAGATGAAAATGCTCCAAGATGAAATATTCATTTTTTTCAGTTGGCTTAATTATGTATGTGTCCACTGTCAGGTTGAAAACTCCTGCTCCAGTGAGGGATGTTTCAAGCGTACCTTTTTGCCAGTGGCGCAGAATACATTACCTTCTTATTACAGGGAGGGCCTGGCGCACATTCATATGCAGCCTTATGGAAATATTAAATGAAGACGCTGCACACCTCAGTGGACACGCTGAATAAGCATGAGCATCTCTTGTCCCTGACTCATATTGTGTAGGCTGCGCTGATTGTTGTTGTTGACTCATTTACTGCATCCTCTTAGCAAGGGGCTTCCTTTTACCGAGATAAGAGTCTACCTGAGCCCATTGATCTCATACTGAAAATGACTCGGAGCTCTCTCAGATGCGAGGAGTTTGTCACCCCAGTCGAAGTGTCACTCGCTTGGCGTTTTAAAAGTCACACTCCCACACCGTCATCGTGTCACACGCCAGCATGGCAAGCTGGGGGAATTTTTTTTTTTTTTTTCAAGAGAGCACATCAGAGACAGCAGTGCAACACTTTAGAAGAATTCAAAACGGGAGCAAGATAAGATTGATGCAACAGAGGCTGCAGCTCGCTGTAGAGGCGCCAGTCCGAGTTGTTGCAAGAGGGTTTGTGTTTTTAGGCTGTGTGACTTCCTCGTTGTGATTACTTCCACACTTGAAAATGTGTGTGCGGAGTGAAGATTCTGAGTTTACAGTGATGTTAAAAAAGGGATTCACATATTTAGACTGCTTTTTTTTATTTTTGTGCTGCTCTGATCTGAACAGTCAGATGCACAAGTAAGCTACACAAATGCAACACAATGTTAGGAATTTCATGTAGTTTTAACTCCTACTTTTTCAGTTAACAAGCAAAAACAAAAAATCAACTCAAATTAGCTTTTTTAATGTCAAATCAGTATATTTTTTTAAAAAGGGAATTTATTTTGCATTTTTTTATTGACTTAAAACCCCGACTTTGAGTATTCTTTTTGCTGTTTTTGCATCAACTAAACCTTTAATACCGGAGCTCTATTGTTTATGTTTTTTTGATTTACCGTATTTTCTGGAGTATAAGTCGCAAGAGTAGAAAATGTCAAATCAAGAAGAAGAAAATCATATATAAGTCGCTCTGGAAGCGCACTTTTGGACGAAAAGTGGGACGTTTCAGAACAAATCCGCCAAGCCGAGCGTAGCAATAAATAAATAAATACATGTAAGAATGTTAATCCTTTGATCTGTATAAGAAAAATATCAAAGTTTAAGAGGAAAACTATCAGATTCTCTTCCATGTTTGTTTTGAACAACACTTCTTCTGCCACTGTGAGTACCAGATAGTTATACTCAGATACAGCGCCCTCTAGGGGTTGTTAGAGGAAACAACCACTAAAAGACAACTGGTGTTTACTAAGAAAATCACAAATATATGAGCCTGTTTATGTCTTTAAAACAAAACACAAATAAGTTGCTCCTGAGTTAAAGTTGCACCCCTGACTAAACTATGAAAAAAAACACAACGTATATTCTGGAAAATACGGTACTGTGACTTTCCAACCGTTAACACGATCATTGTAATTCCAGTAGATTCTGAAGAAAAATGCAGCACAAGCCGCCACAACTCAGGAACTGCAAGACAAACCTTAAGAAGCATCCGCTCCTGTTGACCCTACTTGGGCCAGGACAATCCAAAAACCGGCAGCATCCGTATGGGTCTGCAACCTGCAGCTCCAGATCCACATGTGACTCTTTTATCTCTCCATGGTGGCTCTTTAGATAAACATAGAATAACTCATGGAGACTGCTGACTACTGGGCCACAGACACTAATCAGGGGTCCCCAACCCTGACCAGACCAGACCAGGGCTGGTACCCTAACCCGGTTCAGGTCCGTTGCTGCATCCTGAGGATGGAGGATCCGTAATTTAATGGGAACAGCCAGAACATCAAAAAACAAAGTGATGGGGAGGGGGCCTGAACTATAAATGACCAATTGGGAGTGAGAATGTGTGGACGGAACACGCCACAATAAGATGACATTAAACAAAAATCCACTGCCAGAATAACACTCTTTATTGAAACCATAAAGGTTGACAGTCATGCCCCTTCACTTTTTCTGTGTAAACAAATATATTCAGTTATTGATCACTTTAGACAAATCATATAATCTCACAGGAAGTGACAAAATACAGGATAAAACAAACGTAATTCTGCAAAACACCCCTATTACTTTTTCAGCAGAATTGTTATGAAATGTCGTTAAATATCAAAGTGCACTACAAAAAAATCTACTGCAAGTGTTCACAAGTTTGACTTACGACAACGTTCATTTTGAATTGTCCAAAAATAATAAGAAAACTTCTGCAAACTTTCCAAAAAAAGGAATGAAGGATTTGACAGACAGAGATTTAAATAAACCGTGAGATGTAGCCTAAAAAACAAAGCGTAGTTGTTTTGTCATGTTTAGTTGTTTCCCTGCAACAATCCCTGTTGTCCTGCATGTTTTTTTTCTCTCATCTGCCTTCCAGCTCTCTCTGAAGTTTTCCCTCTTTCCAAAGCTGCAAACCACAGAACTGAAGCGGCGATCTCTCATTTTTTACCCAGGTGTCACAGCGACTGCTGATTTACAAGGCTCTGCACTCCGGCTGAGTTTGGCCCACTCGTTTGGGAGGAATGCTGCAGGACTGTGGTCGGGATAAAAGTGGTGTGTTTGAGTGCAGGAAGACTGTCACCCTTAATCCAAAAGTAGCTTTAAACTGTTTCTGTCTCCACTGACCCTCGTTTTGCTGTCTCATTTATTTAAAATGTGCGTCCACTCATAGTTTCCGTTTCACTGATTGATTTACTTCTGTTTTAATTTCATGAGCAGTCAAAAAGTTGCATTGTCATCAATTTCTTTTTTTTGCTGGTTTTGTTTCAGTCAGAGGTAGATTAGATTATTTGAGGTTCCATAAAGTGAGCAGTGACCTCACCCTTTATTCAGTATCATATATCCGTTACGAAAGGACACTAAAGGTTTTCAGATATTTTTATAACAAAAAAAATGAATTAAAAGACCCACTTCATTGAAAATCGTGTTTTTTGTGTTTTTAATATGTTCTTGTGGCATTTTTATGATAACAGAGGGCATATGTTTATATATTTAAAACTAAGATAAGAATTGCATTTCTGAGTCTTTCTTCATACAAATTCACTCAGTCTGATATTTATCTGTGTAGAAAAATATGTTGTCTTGATCAGTTTTATTTTTGCTTAAATTGCTTGGAAAAAAACTTTCCAAAATCAGAAATTATTGTGAATCAGGAGAAGACAAAACAATTGAGTTTGAAAAAAAGAGCATATTTGCTACAATAAACTCCCTGATTACCAACAAGGAGGGGAAAGGGGGGCGGGGTCGCTTCAACCCAACGGTCCCACCTACAGATCAGAGGAACTTTTTTAATGAACTACTGGCACATTGGAGAAACTTTGTCCTGAAAAAAATTTTTTTTTTTTTGGTTTTATTTTTGTTGGTTTAAAAACGGCATAATCAAAATGAAAACACTTAATATCTCCAGAGATGCTCGGAGTGGGACTTTAAACTTGTTTGCAAACATTTGTACATGTTATCTTTTTTTCTATTTATGTTTTTATTTTTTTGTTGGTTTTTTTTTCTTTCGAACTCCCTAGAAAGGGGTGTCAAACTCAATCACACAAAGGCCAAAATCTAAAACACATATTAGGTCGCGGGCTGAGCAGGACAAACATTTACTGAATACACCAAAACTACATTTTGTATAACTTTAAAACCGTAACTTTTTAACATAATTATTAATAATAAAAAGGCAGGAATATTATTCCAGAATAAATCAACTTAAAACTTAAATAACTTTCAATTTTTTACTCTCCATAAAAATACATTTTGTCAAAAGACAGGTTAGAAACAAGCGTAAAATAACTTTGGGCCGTTAATGACAATAAAATAAAATGATCTGGAGGGCCAGATACAATTACCTTGACTTTGACACGTGTTCTAGAATTTGATTTGCTTTCTGAAGCTATATCAACTGTGGTAGTTCCAAAACATAGAACTGGAGGCTGGTTCAAGAATGGATCGATTTCCCAATGACTCCCTGTCTTAAATACTCCAACTTTACACCAAAATAAAACTTGTGGTTTATTCATACTTTTTTTTCCAGGTTCATTTAGTTTTCAAGTTAAACATTGTATCAATTAACACAAGTTAATTAGATTAAAATGATTAATTTTCATCAAATTAAAACTTTGAAAAACGTTTTTTAATGTTGCTAGTTTACAGTTAGCATGTAGAGAGGGAATGATATACTTTATTATTTTCGTCAAATAATTTTTATTTTAACCAATAAACACCAAACAAAAAAAGTCTAAATATTGAAGGTTGTTCTAAGCAATTTATTACAAATAACTCAAGATAGTTGGAAATCCAAATATGGCCTATATGCAAGTGATCAACATGTTATATTTTTAGAGTAACCTCACTTCACCATCAAATGAATACGGAGACGGATCAGATTCAGATTCTTTCTCATGACTGGATGTTAAAAAGAGCTAAAAACATAGAAACATCTGTCAAAAAAACAACAAAACTGAACAAGTTAGCAATATAAACACTCACCAGCCTTTATGGACGTAAAGGAGAGCAATGGTAATCATTTTTATCGCTTTCCTTTTTCATTGATTTTTCCCCTTCACTCTGCAGACCTCTAAACTTAAGATTTTTTTTTTAATTAACCTACATTTTCACTCATTGGTCAGTTCTAATAGTTATGATCTCAGTTTCTTTCACCAAATTCTTGTGACTTTTTTCTAGTAGTTTGATGGTAATAAAAAACAAGAAGAAAACCTCGCTGTTAGGAGTCCACATTCACGTTGCCTGATCCATTCCCCAATTTGTCTCCTCTGTCTATGGTCATGCTTGGACCAGTGGATCAGGAAAAGGGGAATAGATCCTAACTGAGAACTGGCAGTCAGGCTAATGGTGCGAGAAAGTGCTGAATTCAGAACAAAGACAGGTAAACGGTGTGGAGCGATGAGACAGAAGCCTGATTACAACCGCAAACATGATGAACATGGTGACTAGCATGGAAGCAGAAAATGGAAACCTGGTAACTTTAGATTTCCTGCAGATATAATAAACTGGAGACCTGGTTTCGGTTACCAGGGAAAGAAAGGAAATCCAGTTCCTGCGATAGATTTTTCTCTATAGAATCAGGCGAGTGTCCTCCATCGTTCTTAATAGAGCTGCAGATAAACATAAAACGGACACATGCATGCTTGAATGCATTATCATAAGAATGACGGATGATACTAGGCACGAAGAAGATGCAGAAAAGATTTACATGTGAGATGTGAAAGTAACGGTTATTTTCACAATGTAATTTCCTTTAACCGTGTTTTTTCTCTCCAAAATTGTTAGGAAATAACCTTCAAAGTAAATTTCTGAGAATTCTCTGAACAGAAAATGAATCCCTTGTTCTCACAGACTATGTTGGACAATCGTATGATGCTACACTCACACTAGGCTCAGAAACGTGAGTTCAAGCAACCGCGTAAGCGACCACTTTTAACACTTGTGTGTTAAAAATTCACATATCACTACCTACGTTTTTAAGTGATTTTTCAGACTCCACACACAAAACGTGATGATAGAGCAGGCGTCAAAAGTTAAACCAGTTGGACTTTGACAAATCAGGGACTCGGATGTGGTGGTGACGTCTGCATGGCGTCCTTTTAATTCCTGGAAGTCCTAACGGTTTGAAAATTCAATTAATTATTAAAATAATTAATAATTGTGTATTTTGACCAGCTGGAATTATATGACACAAAGTCTTTCATATAATGAACTACGACTTTTATATTTTGCACCAAGCCCTTTCCAACTGTAGGCAGATGTGCTAGTATTGGATAGCGACAGTCCAACGTGAACACCATATGCTAAAAGCTCATTCAAGAATGCCTGTTTAGCCCCTTCTTGAACCTGCATCATGTGACTGATGTGTACAAAACATAACAGAACCAGAAAGTTAAAAGTCTGAAATAATGGTGGAACAACTGCTACAGACGGAAAAGGGCAACTTAAGGTAAATACTCATAAAAAAGGAAGTTAACATCCACTAAAAATATATTTGTGCTGAATCTACAGAAAAGGATTTATAATAATTTGACCAATCATGTAATTTCCACTGTAAAACAGAAGAACTTCCACTTACTTTGCTTTGCAACTTCCCTAAATGAACTCCATGTCCACACATGTTTATTTGTAAAGCCTTACTGGTTGTTTTAATGTTATTAGAGTCATTTCCTGTGCTGCAGTTTCATTCTCAACCGTCCCCCCTCCCCTAGCTTTTTCCTAAAACTCCCCAGCAGCCCGTCACCCTTTCAGCACCTCTGGCAGCCTCTTGTAAAGGTGTGGGTGGCCTCGGCTGGACCCTGAAGTGGTCACACGGATGCTGAGCTGTGAAATTACGTTAAGCTGCCAGCTAGGACCCATGGCAATCCCGCCTTAATGAAAACTGTTTCACAGTACGAGCTGCTCGCAGCACCGGAGACAATCAGCTTGACAAGCGGGGCTTAATTTGGAGAGGTTGACTTAAAGGACACCGTCATAATTGCTGGCATTTTGGACTCTCATTTATAGCACTTTTTTGTGTCAAAATGTTCAGATGTGAGCGCACGTGGGAAAAGAGTAGGTGTGAGGTATTCATTTTCATCCAGCGAAAACAGCAGTGGGCCATCACAGACATAAGCACACATACAAACATCTGAACCTCCCACGAGCTGTTTACTCATGCCGCTTCAGTACTGTACCTACTGTTGCAGTCGGCTTTACTGTAGGCCGGGGTGGCGTCTTACACTCATTTCAGGTAAAGGTTAACTCGAAATGTCCTGGATCATCAAAGCCACAAAGCGGTCATCGGTGACAGTGAAGTTTGATATTTCTTGCAGTTAAGATGAAGTGAGATTGATACAACCTTTTCTCCTTTTATTATTCAACTCTGTCTGTAAGAAGCAGCTTTTTTCATGGAGTTGATGCAAACTTGTTTAATATTTTTATATTTTAAGAATGGACAAGATAAAAACAGGTATTTTTTCTTCTATATTCGTCCAAGGCACGCTTTGTTATTTTTTTCAACTTTTTATTTAAATTCCTTTCCAAAGAGAGTTGTACATGTTTTCAAAAATTTCATTGATATTTAAAAAAAAAAATACACGAAACAAGAAGAAAATTCTTGATATAAACTTGGTTTGAATCACCCAAAAAAGAGGGAAAACATAGGAAAACAAGGTTGTGGTTTCAAATCCATGGTAAAGAAACAGTAAAGATGGAAATCAATGTTTAAAGCCAAGCCTTGAATATTTGGATTGGAGGTCATACAAAATAAAACAAAATAAAACAAAATAAAATAAAATAAAACAAAATAAAATAAAATAAAATAAAATAAAAAAATAAAATAAAATAAAATAAAATAAAATAAAATAAAATAAAATAAAATAAAATAAAATAAAATAAAACAAAACAAAACAAAACAAAACAAAACAAAATAATATAAAATGAAATAAAATAAAAATAAAACAGGCCAAAGCAAAAACGAATCAAAACAAAACAAAACAAAAATGAAATAAAATAAAATAAAACATTTAAAAATACAAATATATAAGATTGCACCCTTTTAGGCCTCTCTGTACCAGATGAATCCTTTTGGGGTTGGTAGGGTAGCAGGAGCCAACCCAACTTCTATTGGGGGAAGGGGGGGTACCACCTGAATAGGTCACCAGTCTGTTACAGTAAAATCATCAAATTCTACCTTTTTTATTCTGAACATGGCGTGTAATTAATATGAGTGTTCACATAAAAGATAATCAAATGAGCACATAAACATGTCTTATTCTGGGACAGTTTTTCACTGAAAAAAAATCAGAAAAAAATGTCTTAAAGGAGTTGAAAACAAAGCATTGTGGGAAGTTATCTTTTTAGTGGTCGTAAGGCATGAGTATTAATGCCTCCTGTAACTTTTTTATTGTAAAAGATACATTTTCATATGTTTGAATAGACAAATCAGTTTTAAACGGGGGTTTTAAATGTGTAATTTTTGCTAAAAAAAAAAGAAATCTGAATAGCAGAAAAAATCACCAAAGTTTACCCAGTAATTATATATAAAAGCAAAGCAATAAACATCCCTAAGATTTTGATATTTTCTTTTTTGTGTGTAATAAATGACTTTTTGTCATAATGTTTTAAAAAGTACCAATAATCTGATCCATATCTTTTTTCTGAGGTGTTGGATTTTTCCAGTAACGTAGACAGGATAATCCGATGTCTTTTATCAGATAATATTCAGTAATGAGATATGGATACAATCACATTTCCAAAGGATGATACTTCCTGGCCAGTTTCCGCTCTATCTAGTATTTTACAAAGGTTTACATTTGGTCATGCGTGAAATAAACACAGGAGACACAAATGGAGAACAGCAACAATGTAGCGAAACTAATGGTGCTGCTGCTATATCTGTGTTGTTTTGTTGTGTATACAGGTGGAGGTGCTGCAGGTTTAACTGTTACATGCTTACCACTGACTGTATATGAGAACTGGACTGAGTACCCCTCTAGTTCCAAACAGGAAGTACCCGCTGGCTCCAAAAAGCCAACATCTCATTTACTTTAATTGATAAATTAATAGCTAATGCTCAGTCATTCTATTTGTCAAAATAACCATTCTAACTCTGATACAGTTTTTTCCTGGTTTTTCCATCATATTTTTTTCTGTAGTTTAAGTTATTCAAGTAATAAACTGACCAATCAGATGCCGCAATAAAAGTATTTGATCTTTGATCCATGTGTTTTCTGAGCCTGCTTCCAAGTGGTGGGGGTGTGGCCTTCCAACCAGCTCTCTCCTGATTGGCAATAGTGGTTGCCATAGAAACGATGACTCAGACCAACTCGGACAAATCACTGCTTACTCACATTGACAGAATTGGCTTCATTTAATTGGGGATGACACTAGGACATTTTCTGTGTGACGTCATACTTACTCGCTCCAGTTCTCACATACACTACCTATTTCTACATAACAAATCACTCACTTATAGATCTACATTTTCTAATGATAGTATTTCTTCACAGTGGTCCCTCACTGCATTATGGTGTATCTTTGTGATTTTTGTAGATTTTTTCAGTGTCATTTTGCATCTTCATTTTAAAGATATATACATATATATATATATATATATATATATATATATATATATATATATATATATATATATATATATATATATATATATATGTCCTTCATAATAAGAAAAATGCTAAAAGAACATGTTTAAAAAAATCCAAAAACACCATTTTCCTCAGACTGAGTCTTTAAAGAGTACTTTTTTTTTAATTAAAAGAAGAACTAAGAAAGTGAAGCACTGAGAACTTTCCATTTCATAAAGTGAATGACAAAATAAGCTACTATTTAAGAGTCTGGCCACACTCTAACTTCCATGTCCAGCTTCATGTTCATACAAACATAAACTGACAAGCTAATTTGAGCAGAAAAAGTCTGCAGAACCGTCTTTTGCTGGTTAATAACATCATGTGGTCCTCGCAGTATTGCTCAGGTCACGCATATTATTTAAACACCCTCTGATTTCAGCTGTGAGAAAAGATGGCTCCAAAAATAACACCTTGATAGACCAACCTTGGCGTCTTCAGAGGGAGAATAAGCTCTCTTCCAGCCACAAGGACAAATGAGCAGTAAAATGCAATAGGAGCTCCAATAAATACAGAATAAATTTAAACTGGGCTTTCCAGAGGATGGATGTCTCCTTACAGCCACAGGGAGGGGGCGAAGACGGGCCGCCGCGAGAGCGTTCATGTGGATGTGCGCGCACATGCCAGGAGAAGTTCACACACACTTCTCGCCAGCCAAAACAAGTATATATCTTGGCCTGCCATGTAGACAGGCAGCATTACGTTCACCCGCAGGTCAGAAGCTGGCTGCCCCGTGGACACGCTCTCCTGTGGAATCATGGGAGTATGGGGCTTTATGTACGAATCCTCCCTCAGGGAGTATTCGTACATAAAGGAGGTGTCAAATGACACACAAAGGACGTTTGTACTGCTCAGGTCTATTACATTAAGGGTATGAAGCATTGATTCTAAAGGAGGACATCACTTTGTGCCTCGAGGACGTGGTTCAAGCAAGAACGCAGCTTCAGGATGATTCAGGAACTTTGGAAATCTGCGTAAACAACCTAACTCTTAGTATAAATAAAGGTTTTTCTAAATCAGTTTGACACTTGACGGTTTCTACATACTATAGTTTAAAGAGATTTTGTTTTGTCTCTCGTGTTCTTTAAAGTCAAAGCATTGGAAAACTTTTTTTGAATTAGTCCCATTTTTTTAAGAAGGTTCATCCACTGCTATTAAGAAAGATGAAGAAGAAAAGCAACTCTTAGGTCTTTGTCATTTTAACTTTTTGTTTTCTTTCTTTTGCTCAACAACCCTTTTCTAAAACATATAAAGTCAGTTTTTCTGATCCACACAATATAGATCATTGGCTTTGCCACCCACTGGTCTGTGAACTTTAGTTTTAAAGTTTCTTGATTGGTTCTTCAACCTTTTAGTCTGAGAACCGAAAGAGGAGCTGAGACCATTGACTGTATTTGAGAACTGGACCAAGCAAGAGTGATGTCACCCATAAAAAAGGGTTGACTTCTGGCTTCAACTAAATAAAGTCAATTCAGTCGCCATTATATGGACACCGCCATGTTGGAATGAGAAATGGTCAGTCATCAAGAACTGGTCCAAGTCGGTCTAATACCTCGTTTTAGATTCGGTACTTCATGTTTGGAATGTGAAGGGGGAGGAGTCTCTCAGTCCACTTCTCATATACAGTCAATGACTGAAACACCAAAAAAGGTCAGCCTTCTTTTGGTTGGACACATGGATGGACGGACACATGGAGTCACACTGGTGGTCAAGGCTTTGCTAAAATGCTGCTGCAGTCAAGTGTGCAAACATAATAAATAATATTATACCTGAGATTTAATACGTGATAACAAATATAAATCTAAACTAAGTAATTGCACACAAACAAAAAGATTTGTCAAAAGAAAAAGCTAAATTGGGGGTCCATAAATTGGATTGGTTTGGGTTGGGACTGATTTAGCGAAGTATACAAAAAAAGGCAGCAAACTCATATATTTTTTATCATTTTCAAAAAAGATGCAATAAAAACTTTTTGAGACCATAGATGAAGTTTGATTTGTGTGGAAAAGACTTCCAGGGATTCATTAAGAAGAGGTCATTTTAAAGCAGCTTTTTGTTGCTTTTCCGTTACTGTGTAGCACTTGCTGCAGAGAGGACTTATAAGCACCTTTAGGGTCTTGTTGACAGTTAAAGTGAGGAGCACTTTACCCTTTTAAATATGAAAAATCTATTACGTTATGTCAAATTTTGCTCTAAGACGCCAAGTTTATTCTCTAATTCTGCTCACCTTTCCTCAAACTCACACATCTGAGGTGTGGCTAACTCCAGGAAGTGTGCCAGCTACTTCCTGTCTGGAGACACAAAAAAATCCACAGAGAAAGACGGAAGCGAGCTAAGAATACTCTGTCTTCAGATTGACATCTAGTCCCCAAAACACTGCATTGTTGGTGTTCAGAGCCTGCCAGGCTGCATTCAGCAACTGGTGAATACTCAACTTGTTATTTATTTTAGGAGCTTCCCCATGGGGCCGGCTTGACCTCAAGAGACCGGCTTGAGAAAATTCTCAGGCTTTCTTTGGGATGTGTTTATTTGCTGTGGCTGTTTCCCTCCGATCCCCCGCTCCCTCTTCCAGCCCTCGACGTGCGCACTCCAAGGCTGAAACTGATCGTTTCTCCTCATCGCGGTATCAGTTGCGCTGACGGCTCCACCTGAGCGATTTAAAGCGTGTGTCTTTTGACTGGATGGCAGCCTGGGCTGCAGCTGAGCAGAGCGGCTGTGATAATGTTGTGTGTGGGGGGTTGATGGTCTGCAGGAAAAAAGGGGAGGAGGACCTCACATTTAGCTGCTGCCTCCTGGGAGAGATTAAGCAGTTCGGTCTCTCTCGATCACTGCCTCCTGCTTCTTCCCTTTCTGTTAGGAGCCGGGTACACCTCTTCATCTGTCCTCCTTTTTCTGTTTGTTTCTGCACTTTCTGTTCCTCTCTTTTACTCTCGTTTCCTCTTCTCTTTAGCCGTCGTGCATGTGACGCTCTTGTTTTGCACCTTCTTCTTACTCTTCCAGCTGATTGTCTCGGTTAAAAGCCCAGATGGCACAGAGTTTGTGGCCCATTCAGCCTCTCTCTCCCCCCTCGTCTGGCCTTCTGTCCCCGTCCCCCAATAGGCTGCTGGGACGTCCCGCTGAGCCGATCCCCCAGTCCTGTATGGCGCACCGTGGGGCTCAGCCAGTACTCACATTAATCTCCTAAACGATCCCGGACCTAAGAGGATCAATACTCATTTTCAGGGAGCAGCATGATCCCTTAATGTAGTGGCGGATGGATGCTTATCCCTCCACCCTCCTCGCCTCTGTTTTAACTCCCCATCGAAAGAGCAAAAGTCAGCCCTACATTTCATTTCAGGCCCACTTTAGCTAAACAATATCTGGCTTTTATTACTCGTGTCATTATTCAGCGTAATGTCCTCTCGCGGTAGAAACGGCCTCCATCTTCATTAGCCGAAATGTTAGCTTTAGCGCGAGCGGCTTGTTTTTGCAGAATTACATCTGTGTCTTGTAATTGCCCTCTGTGAACCCCCAGCCATCCAAATACAAGAGGGGGTCACAGGGCGCCCGCCACTATCTGCTAGCATAACCGCTTCCATCATGTTCCCATTTGCTGCAGAATGAATTTGCTCCGGATCAAAACAGTCCAGGGGAGAAAATAAATCCCTGTGAGGGCTTTGAGCTCCATGTGACATGTCATCAGGCGATGTGCTTGTAATTCTTTGTTTTGCACTGACTGTGTGAAAATGACTTCATGCTAATGTTGCTGGGAAAGGATTTGACGTCCCGCCGAGTAGCGAGCGTCTTCATTTTCAAGGGATCGCCGCTCTGACCATCTCGGTTAGCTGGGCGGCTCATCATCGATCTCTGCTGATGCAGACTGTTCCCGCTTTTTTCATCAGCAGAGATACAAAAACCGGAGCTGGGCACCCTCTGCTCGGGCTGTCTCGGAGGCAGGAGAGGCCACCTGCAGCAAGTTCGGATGTGCTGTTTATGCTAAACCTATTACTCTCTGTCTGGGCAGGCTGCCCTGAGAGCTGGAGCGCTCCACTGCTACTGAATTATTCACCCCAGAGATCTGCCATCCACTGTATACAAGCTGTCACATGTAGCTGAATGATAAGCTGATTGTCCAGCAATCACAGAGGTTTGTAGCCTTGTGTGTGTAAATACTTCAAAGGCAGGTTTAAACTGACTATTTACACGTGTGGCATGAATCCATAAGAAAAACAAAGAACTTCCTCTGACTCGCAAGTTTTTACACATCAGGCCATCAGTTCTTAAACCAAGCCACATTTGATTAAAATAAAAATAGTAAAGACTCAAAAATAGGTTTCAGCAAATGATCACAGAAAATGTTACAGGTTCACACCAGCAAACTTGAGGTGGAGTCACACCTCAATGTTGGTTCCTCATTTGATCTGTTTCCACAGACACGCTGATTAATTTGGGAGGAGTACTTTGGTGCAGACTAAGCAAGGAGAGCTCTTCCCACTTCAGAACAATGGTTTCAAGTGACTTGCAAGTGAACCCTGACGTGGTTTATGTGTATGTGAATGCACCTTCTTAATCATAATCTTTCCACATAGCAAAAAGAGAAAAAAAAAAGTTAAGAACATTTGATCAGACCATTATTAAAGTGTTCCCAGTCGTCTTTTCATTAGGATTTTGAGGTTTTCAGGCAAAATCAAACAACCTATCAATTTCCAGGACATAGTTTCTGCAGAGCGGCAGTAGTTCATTAGAAAAATGCCTCACAGTTGTGGGTGGGACTGTTGGCGCAGAGTAAGTCCGCCCCATTTCCCATCAGTCATCTATTTACATGCAAGCTTACAGCCCCAACTTAACATTACCAAAAGTGGCGAGAAATATTGAAGCTAACCAGCTGTACAGTTTGAGCAAGTTGGATGAAGAAAATGAAGACGTTCATGGATCTATTCATGTGCAAATGGATGCATCAGAATGAAGTGGAGCAGTAGTCGCTTCTACATCAAACTACAATCTTTTTCAAACTGTGTTCTTTCATCTGCTCCCGGTATGATAAAGAAATACCCAGAAAACCTATTTTAAGCTTAATTTGCAACAAGAACATGTTATAAAACAGAATTTTCATCAGAATGGGTCTTTTAATACTTATTAAAGGAGCCTAGACTTTATTTCTATCATTCTCAAAGCTTGTTTTCAACAATATTGGTTGGTGCTGGAACTCCCATTTTCAGGTGTATTTTTCCTCTGTCTTTTGTTCACTCTCATGTGTGACATCCAATCAAAACAAAAGAAGTTGTAACATTTATCTGCATTCACTGACCGTTCAAACCAGCCTCTGGGACTATAGTGCCTCGTTTCCACTGAGCAGTCCGGATCGGACCGTCTACTCTTGGACGGTTTGGAATGAAATGGGCAAGTCAAGTGAGCGTTTCCATTGAGTGTTGGACCATCGAGGTGCATGAGGTGTGTAGACTGATGACGTAGCTGTGTGTCATAGCGGTGCAACTACACCGGTTCTTCGTAATCGTGGATTAAACATTCTTTGTGAGAAGATTGCAGAAGGAAAAGAAGAATACAGACAAAAAGAGGTCAAAGCTTTGGGCTTGGATCTTGAGTAGGGAAAAGCGCTGATCGGACGCTTGCTGTTGTCGTAAAACCTTTCCACCAATCAATGCATTTCATTGTGTTACAACAGTAGCTCCGCCCTAAATGGTCTTTTCCATTTTTCTGTGGACTTATTTCCAACGAGTGCCAAAAATGGTACAAATCGGTCCGGCCAACTGGGTCCATTTTACAATGGAAACACTCAAAATACCGTATCGGTCTTGTCCGGTCTGGACCGCTCTGTGGAAACAAGGCATAACAGAGCACTATTGGTTTCAGGTGTGACTTTAAATCTGTCAAATGAAAGATTTTAAGAGGAAAGATTGTTCGTTTGGAACATCCTTACTAAGGATGTTCCAACAACCAACAAACATTCATGTCTTTTCCTCTTTTTGCCTGTTTTTTAAAGAGAGGGGATTATATCTGTTCAAGATAGTGACAATTGTGGAGTTGAAAAAAACTGGCTTTGGTGCAGAAGTGGAGAAGATGAGGTTCAGTTCCTGCCAATGTGTCGAAGTGTCCTTGGGCAGGGCACTGAACCCCACTTTGCTCCTGGTGGTTATAGGTTGGTGTTAGTGTTTGGCAAAGTGTGTGAATGTGTGCGGTCATGGGTGAATGGGACTGTAACTGTAAAGCACTTTGGATCTTCAAGAAGGTAATAAGTATGAATACACCATTTATACATTCTGATGGACCTCTAAGCATCATCTTGTGAGACCGGATGATGGGGGATGAGGGTCAGCGCGTCAGAAACTCCTCACATCCACTGTCAGGCACAGGGGTGGAAAGGTGATGATTGGGGGATGTGAGGCCAGCTGTTTGACTGAAACTGGGTCATCCATCTTTATTGTCAAAGCCGTCTTTAGGCGAAGGATCGGCATGCCTCGGACCAGTCACAAGTCCATCACATGCACACATTCAGAGACAAACAACCACACACTCATTAAAGAGAACACTTTAAAATCCATAATTAACCCATCAGACATGATCCTGGACGGGGGGAGGAGCTTGTAGAGCCATTCTTGCACAGGAATGTTTCCTTAAAGTTCTCCAGAAAAGGACAAATATGGATTTAGAAAGGTATTAGAAACAAAAAAAGAATTTTTAAACAACTAAAGTCCTAAATTCAGAATTAAGAATTTGAATTTAAACTACAGGACTGGATTTTTTTTTCTATTAATTCAGTCAAAGTCTCGACTTTAACCTGTTGAAGTGCTGTTAGAGAACCCTAAGAGAGATGTAAAATATCATATATGAAGTAAATTGAAGAAAAATCTAAATATCTTTACGTAGATACAGACTGGAGAAGTCACACAGATAAAGATCTCTTGAAGGTGAATAAAGATGCTACTAAATCATGAAATATATTTGACTTCTCCATATTCTCCAAGATTAAGTCTTACTTTGTAATCTGTTTTATTTCATGTTTTTTGTGAATATTTTCAAGCTGTGACAGTTGCAAAAGTCAAATAAAGTGTCTTAATGTCGATATTAATTTATTTTGTTTAATTTACTATTTATTTAGAATGTTTATTAGAGGACTAAACTAATAATATTAATAATAATAAAGTCACACAGAGAGGAAGTGTGCTAAAAAAAATATTTGTTTTAATTTTGTACCCAAAGCAAAAGGAGAAAACTTTTTTAGCTTCAATAAAAGTCAGAAAAACTGTGACATCTAAGATAGCAGGAGTCCAGGCAGCAAAGCTGCAGCCTCACAGCTTCTCCGTCCTGCCGTTCCGAGTCATGGGACTTCCTGCATCCTTTCATTCTGCTCCGAGTTTATAGCCCATCTTCCCATCAAGCATCCAGTGGAATTCACCTCAGACATGTGATCTTGGATTTTTCTTTCTTATTTACACAGGGCCTTGTGTGCTAAGCACTGTGAGTGTGTTTAGGCCTGATTGGACACAGTCTGAACCTGCTGATTGTGCTTGCGTGTCTGCGTCCTCCTCATCACTGCCACTGCGCTGGGATCAGGAGAACAGCGGGGTCTTTCTTTAGGTAGAGGATTGAATCAGTGATGACAGTCTCATGACCTCTTCCTCTCTAACACATCCACACTCTGTCTGCCCTGATTTAACCCGCTGTGCTTCACAAACACGTCTTTTCAAATCTAAACTGCTTTTTAGGGCAGAATTAGAGAGAAAAAAAACATTTTTTTCAGTTATGACACATCAGATAAAATATTTTTTACTACACAAAACTTCTATAAATAAATGATTGAGTTAAGACTTAAAAATAAATTCAAATGTGAACAATTCTCAACTTGTTTATATCAGGGCAAAAAAAGTGACTAAACCTAATTAAAAACAACAATATATTGTATTTCCTGCAAAGATGCGTGTGTGAATGTTAAAAGCTAAGGCATGCTAAAACAGTAAAGGGAGCTTAAAACACTTCAGGACTTCTAGAAAAGTTCAAGTTAAGATTGAAGGTTTGGCTGTAGAAAAAAAAGCACTAAAAATTCATTAAAAATGGAAAATTCTGATGTTAACTACAAAAATGCGAAGAGTTCCGTATTTTCTACACTATGTGGACACCAGAAAGACTATACAACACATTCTCATCCCCAAGTCGTCACATGTTGGCGTTTGGTTAAGGACCCCTCCGCGTCACTTTTTGACGTTTAGGGTGTCCCCAACTCGTCGTTTTTTAATGGGTCCGCAACCTTCGGGACGCGGTGCCGGATCTGCACTGGTCCTCAGGACGCATCCAGTACTGTTACACTAACCTTAACCTGGTACTGGTCCGCATCTGGTACCACGTCCAGTTCACATCTGGTACTGGTTTGGGTCCGGTACCAGTGTAGCATGTTCTAAACATGCTACACATTAGCTGTGTTAGCGTATTTGCACGCAAAACTTTAACTGGTACTGGTTTGCATCCAGTACCATGTCCAGTTCGCACTCGGTACGCATCTGCTACTAGTTTGGGTCCGGTACCGCATCTTGTCCAGTTTCAGGTTAGGGTTCTGGTGCTTTACGTGTTGCGGTACTGCACCGGTTCTGGTTCATGACTTAGGGGTTGGGGACCCGTGATTTGGGAACAGTCAGTACGTCAAAAAAACGACGACTTCTTGACACCCAAAACATCAAAAAGTGACGAGGAGGGGTCCTTAACCAAACGCCAACATCTGACAACTTGGTGGACAGAATGAAGGTGATTAATTCCCCCCTATAGTGCAAAAAATATGATAAATGATAGGGGCTAAGTTAGCTGAAAGTCAAACGTTCATAAGAAAATCTGAAAATCCTAAATTAGTCATAATGTTTTGTTTTCTAAATCAAATTAAGTTGATAAAAAGCTCATGAAATTTGTCAAATTTGAAGTAAAAGTTAAAACAAATGTGCATTTGTTGCCCCAAAAGGAATAAAAATAGTAGAAATAGTTATTAAAGTGAGTTGCTAACTGAAAGTGTAAACCACCATTGAAATAATCTAGTAAATATTCTCGTTATAGTTGAGAGAAATCAAAGAACACACTTCTTAACATTACGATTCTTCCACTCAGAACCAGACTAATTTATTAATAAAACAATCAAACATGCTACTAAAATATCTGAATATTTAATGTCCCACTCTGATGACTTTTGTGCTTTTGGTGTTTAACATGCTTTAGCATTTTTCTTATGATGGAGGACATATATATATGTATAAATGAAGAAAACAAACATTTTTGCATCAGACATCACAGGTAAGTGATGAAGAAAAAAAATTACAGCTTTCTTTTTGTAGAGTTAGAAAATCACTGGTTGAGTGTGATTCAGTTGAAAAAAGACTATGGCCATGTCCAAATTCCTTCACTACAAACTATATAGTGCGTTGGCCATTTTCTAGTGCTGTCCGAATCTACAACTCCAAAATTGAGTATCCTAGAAATTTTCCAGAAGTCTTTGCTCACTACATTAGCAAAACACACCACAACGCATGGCGGTCGAATAATTTGTGCGAAAAAAATGTGTTTAAGTGTATTTTTAAAATAAACCGGCCACATTTTCATCATTGGAACACAGTGGATTCATAAGTAGATATTCTCAAATGTTCATATAGATTAGATTTTCACTTTGTAAAATAAGTGACATATCTGCCATTTAGTGAGCATGGTGTCCGAATTGTTTTTAAAATACAGGGCACTAGGTAGTCCTGAAGTAAATAGTTTTTTTTAGTAGCTAGAAATTAACCCTTGTGCTATCATAGGCATGTTTCCATTAAAAGTGGATCCCATCTGGACCCCACAAGACAATGCGCTGAACTTTTTTTTATCTTCACTGGTGTCCATGGCAGATATTAAACCCTATCCACCTTTGTCATGGGAGGAATCACACATCAATTTAGGATGGGGCCATCTGGACCCTATAAGATTGAGAATTCAAACATGTCTGAATATCAACTGTCAAGCATGGTGGTGGAAAAGTGAGGATTTAAGTTTATTTAAAAATAAATAAGTAAATAAAATAAAAATAAATAAAGAACATAAAATAAATAAAAGTAAAATAAAAATAAATAAATAAAAAAAATACAAATAAAATAAATAAAGAATCCCACTGGGTCATCTGAGTTTTCTTATCAGCCGCTGTGAACTTAAATTGTTAATATCTGTATATATCTGGTGAAAACTTGTCATATTTTTAAATTTTTGTACGTGTGCACAAAATGTATTGTATGTGTTGAAAATCAAGAATTATGCGCGCACAAATCCAAAGTTAAGCACAGATCAATAACTATGCATGGACAAATCCAAAGATTTGTGCACAAATCAAGAATTTACGCACGCGCAAATCAAGAATTATCCATGCACAAACCCAAAGTTATGCCCACAAATCAAGAATTACACACGCACAAATACAAAGTTATGCCAACAAATCAAGAATTACGCAAAGTTGTGTGCACAAATCAAGAATTACGCACTCACACATCCAAAGTTATGCCCGCAAATCAAGAATTACGAATGCAAAAATCCAAAGTTACGCACAAATCAATAATTACGCACGTATGAATCAATAATTATGCACAAATCAAAAAATTAAGAACGCAAAAATCTAAAGTTATGTGCACAAATCAAGAATTACACAAAGTTACATACACAAATCAAGAATTACGCACACCCAAATCCAAAGTTACGTACAAATCAATTTTTACGCACGCAAAAATCCAAAGTTGTGTGCACAAATCAAGAATTACGCACGCACCAATGAGTCTGTTATCTCTCCACTGGATGCTGCTATTAAATTCTTAGCTGAACTTGTTTTTTAATTTTTCATGAATCCATAAACACTCAAAAGTAGATCACGCGGCAGGTTTGTGATCGTGGGACAGGGGAGGAGGGGGGAGCCAACCCCATCCCGCTCACTCCCCGGACCTGGACCGGACCGCTCTGGGTCGGGGAGGTGCGGGAAGGTGATGTCGTAAAAGCCCGAGTGTCGTAAACCAGGTGCGGAGAAGGGGAGGTGAAGGGGAGGGAGACAGGAGGGAGGAGGGTGAGGGGGAGAGGGGGGGTGAGAGAGGAGGTGACTCTTCGGCAGCATTTAGACACAACGAAAGGATCATGGCGGATGGCCCCAGGTGTAAGCGCAGAAAGCAGGCGAACCCGAGGAGGACCAGCGGTGAGTAAAACTACTTCCAGCGCGGCGCTTCCCTCCTTCGGAGGCGGTCGGGAGGCTGCCGAGTGTCCGGCTCATTTTGTCCGAAAGTTGAGCCGCGGAGAAGTCCTGTTTTTGATGACTGAAAGTGGTGGGAAGTAGCAAGTGAGCGCCGTATCAGCGCCTGTGCGGTGTACCGTTATACCTGGGTCGCGTCTCTCCCTCCGCCTAGCGGTCCGCTGCGCCGCGGACCGTTATACGCACCTCACTCTGTTAGGAGCGGAGCGGCTCTTTCCTTCACTTTCTGACCCTTTTGTCGCCTAAAAATGAATCAGTTTGTTCGAAAGTGGAGACTTTCATTGATTTCGTTCGGTTTTTTGAGGAGTTTGGGGGCTCCGGCTCTAAACTCGGACCTGTTTTCTGTGCGGTTCTCGACTAACCACTTAAATAAAAATACCTTACAGGTACATGTTATTTTATTTGTAAAAAGAAAACTCTCATATTTCATTTTTTCTTTTGTGTTGTAGCTTAAAAGCGGGGACATTTATTAGTTTTGTGTTGTAAGGGACACTTTTTTGACGCTTTAAAAAGATCAAAAATGTGAGTTGATTTTTTGCGCTTTTTGAACAGTTGTCATTTTAAGAACTTCTTTTTCATTCTTGCCTCATGTTCGGGATGTTACGGTGGTCCTTTTGGGGGTCTTTTTGACCACGGAGAAGTGACCGCTGGAAGCTAGCGGGGATCCAGAGCGCGAGGAGATCTCACGCGCCGCTTGTGTGAGCAGCGCGAGCGCAGCCCATATAAGGAGAGCGGATCCTGTCCTGCCGCGCGCTGGGAATTCGGGATTCTTGGGGGGAACCGTGGACTTTTCTCGTCTCCTCATTGATCCCGGCCCGTTAATTTCACTCGGAAACAAGAGTGAACGGAGTTTCCGCTGCGCTCGGAAACACTTATATGCTGATTTTGTTGACTAAATATGAACGTTTAAGTTCCTTTGGACGCGACAAATGCATAAAATCGGCGTGTTTTTACGAGTGCTCGGTGGGACGGGCTCGTTTCCGGTGTTGAGGGCAATATTGGGAGACCTTATCAGCTTCGTCCTGCGTGTTGACCGGTGAAACTCTCCAGAGCCGTGCTGATTCAGCTTTTTTCCTGTTGTGGTGGTTTGAATCTCTTTCCAGTTGTCTTCTACCTTTCTTTTCTTTTTTTTTTTTTTTAAGTATTTTATATTGTATGAATTTGTGTGTACCTCCTTGATGTTTCTTTGGTTCTGTGGCAGTACTTTTGCTTCCCCTTTTTGAACTGTCTCATCTTTGTTGATACTTTTAAGTCATTCTCCTTATAAGTGTTGCTTGTTTTGTTTCCACTTCAGAGTTACACCCTCTCCTCAACTTTTATACTTTGATAGGATTGTGCAATCAACATAGGAATGCTAATATTCCACACCTTCATGTGCTTTGGTTCAACTGATACACTGTCAGGACTAAACCTGAAGAGGACCAGGTTTAGTGAAAGAAAGAAAATCCCAAAACAGGAAGGAAGAAGAGACTAGTCCTTCTAGTCATCTGACCAAAACGAACCTCCTTAAGTCAACACCTTTCTCCACAACTCTTCACACTTATAGAGTTTAATTTTGCTCGCTGTTTATCTGTTAATTCGGTTACTAATACTTTTTATTGCTTGTGTCTATTTCTGCATTCGTACTGTTGTTAAGAAGACTGGGCTCTAGTTGTTCAATCTGCACTGAAGTTTGGAGCTTCTATATCAGGGGTCTCAAACGGGCCATTTGAGGCCTCCGCCTTATTGTAAAAGTTCAACGTCTACTAAGTAATATCTTCTGCATGTCCACACTTCTTTGATGATTGCTTTAAAACTTTTGCATTTGCTATTGTCATTGGATCTGGTTGTCAGAAAAGCCCTTAGCAACAGTTGCTAGTGTCGTTAGCTTCTGTCGTTTCACAGGACACGCAGAAGATATTGCTTAGTAGTACATAGACATGAACAAATGTTTGATAAATTTGTTCAGTGGACATAGACAATGAACTAAAGATATAGACAGTGGATGCAAAAGCATATTTTTGGCACAAATGGAACCCCATACGGCCCAGACTTTCCTTTCAGTGGCCCCAAGGTAAATTGAGTTTGAGAACCCTGATCTAAATGACTATCTAAGGAATTGTGGTGGGGATCAAACCGTTTGTACGCCCCCTAAACCTTTGTGTTCCATCTGATCTGAACAAGTGAAACTTTTAAGAGTTCGTCTAGCAGTTGGACTTGTTTCATCCATAAAAACTGTTTCGATAACTTGCTCATCGGTTTGTGCCGATTAATGTCAGGGACTTAACCAGGTGCTTAGGAAAGAGGGTGTGCCAAGATCAAGGTGAGCTCCATTCCCCGCTGTAAACAGAGAGGTGTTAACAGCCAGCAGGGCGACAGGTGTTTGCAATCGGTTGGATACTGCAGCTTCCTTTGTCGCTCCCCCCTCCCCAGAAATCAGCTCCCCTCAGGAATAGCAGCCATTCCCTGCAACGGTAATTTAACACAGCAATTTGGGGAACAGAGGAATGCGCGTGGTATTAACTTTCTTTGCAAAAATAAACAGGGCTGTGGTGCTGGGCCAGATTTAAATTTGCGCTCAGGAGGCATTTTCACTACATTTATAGAGCATTTGTAATGAGTGCGTCCATGTGACCGCTTGCTTGCACAAACCTGTGCAAAATGCTTAACGAATCTAAGTTTCAGGTAATGCCACAGACACTAAACAGCCACATGCAATAGATTTGTGCAAGAACACTGAAACACAATGGCACGGTTGTGCTGTGGAACCAGCAGTGGATCTGGGCCACAATCAGGACTTGAGTTGAGTTGACTTGAGTTGGTTCCGCTCCAGACCTCCACATGCCACTCGGGTGTTTTAAAAGACACCTGTTTACATTTAAAAGGTTCACCCCTGTGGTCTGGGAAGCTTAGCGGAGGAGGAAATTTTTAATTTCTCTCCCTGCTTCTCACCAGCTTCATTTGAAAGTGCCAAGTAAGAAGAAAATCCCCCACCGCCCCGGTCGCTCTATCTCTCGCTCCTCCTTCCACAGCTTGTCCTTTATTTTGGTGATGGTGGGTGGGGTGTGCGGGGGTGGAGGTGGGTCAAGACACAGTAGCTAGGGGTGCTGTTGATTGCCCCCTGACCTAGGCACCCATGCGTTCTTAGAGTATGACTTCACTTTCCCCCCTCTGTGCCATTGTGGGGCTTCCAGCATGTCCAATTGTGTTTGTGTTCAACTCGGTTCAATAAGAGGAGGGGGAGGATGGGCGATGGGGGGGTTACCTCACCCCCTCCCTCTGTTCCCCCCACTCCTCCCTGACCCCTCCTCTGTTCAACAGTGAGCTTCGCTGTGGAGGAACATGGGGCTGGAGGGGGGCACAACAGGTGACAAGTGGGGAGGCGTCGGTGCTGGCAGATGCAAAGTATGACGCATATGGCAGACATCTCCCAGATGCATTTTTAGGGTCAGACCAATCCGAGAAGACTCTCCCCTTGTTTGTCTTCAATTGTCATTGAAAAGCAGAAAACAAAGTTTTGCCGTGAGGATAGTTTCAAGCAGGAGAAGGTCCGCTCATGTGACCATCTGCCCGAGTGAAATCGACGTGATCTACGACTATGTATTTGCCGCTGTGAAGGCAGCTTAATGATTAGCTACTCCCATGGAGAAGAGGAGCATTAGCCCATAAAAAGATGTTCTCCCTTCATAAAGAGGCAGTTTTAAACCCAGAGTCAGTTTCAGTAACCCCCTTAACTGCGCATGGATGTGCTTTATTGGGGTTTGCGTGGCTGAATACCTAAATGAACCATTGTGTGTTGAGGCTTTAGTGAGAAAGCCTGAGGAGAAAGAGCCTAGTTACCTTTGCAGTTTGCCTGCTCTACCTCATACACTTTCAGGGCCAGAAGAAAAGGGCCATTCAGCAGCCCGGCATGGGGAGGGAGAGCCCTTTTCACACTCAGCTTGTGGGAACCTTCTTCATACTGGGCATGCCATTTGCATATGACCCATTCTTTTCGCAAAGGTCCCTGTGAGGGTGGAATCCGTGGAACATTCACAGAATTTTTTAAATCCTTCTCTCACACGGCCCTCGGCCCCTCAAGAGTCTCTGTTTGAGATTTTTGTCTCTGAAATGTGTCCCTCACCTGCCTGATGCATAGAAATTAGGGCTGGGAATCACTGGGTACCTCACGATACGAAGCGATTCATGGCTCACGATATCAATGATATCGCGATACTGCAATCATTGGTAAAAGTGACCTCTGATAACTCTCAATATATAGAACACATTTTTTAGGGAAAATATATACCTATTTATTTTTTAACTTGAACACAATCATAATACACAACTTTAGTCTTATTTTGTACAACAAAAAATAGACACTTTTGTGCAAACCAGTAATCCTATGTCTTTGACAAGCATTGACATCAATTTAATTGGAATTATCTGTAAAATTCAATGTAAACAATAGCAAACATGGACAGGAGTGCCAATAGTTAATGCAAAATTGTTATTAACATCAGAACAAAAAATAAATAATTCAAGTAGCTGCCAAACACATCGGTCCCCGTGACAGCCAGTCATGCAATGAGCGCCCCCTATCAACCTCCAATGGTATGTCTCACCAAAGGATTACGAGAATCAACTAAATATCACGATATATCGCTATATTAATATTTTGGCACAGCCCTAATACAAATGTGGTGTTTCTGTCCCATGGATTTAAAGTGAGTATGTTTATGGAGGCCCCCACAGAGCCTGTAGTCTTGGCGGCGTCCTCCCTGACGATGACGTGACCCACACCCTCAGTCTGAAAGGACAGACGTGTCCTGCAGTTGTGGAGTGGAGTTGTGGGGCGGTAACGGGGTAACAACCAGCATGAGGCGGTGGGAGCCTGTAGCATCGCATCAGCTCATTGAACTGTACAAAAACACAACCGTTGCACTGGAGTGAAACCCCCCTCCCCTCCCCAAACACACCCCCTCCAGAATGGCACCATCCTGGGCTGCCCCCTCACCAACTTGAATGTTCATTTAGGTACAATTAGTGAGCAGAGATGCTGTGAGGATTGTTCAGAGAAGATCTTCGTCATGTCCAACGGTCCCAACTCAAAGCGCCGAGACAGACTGAGGGAGGAGAGCTCGGCTGGGTGTAACTGAGCAGAAAACCTCTGTGGCCTCTTTGGTGAATCATGTGCACAGAGACAGGTCTTTCTTCTCTGCTCTATTACCAGAAGTGCTATCTGCTCCTTCCACCTCCTCTGGTCCATCCTCACAGGTGTGGGGGTGAGAGTTAATATTCTCCGTCCACACTGCGTGTACTTGAGGGAAAGATTGCCTTTGAATTGCCGTCCTGGCGGAGGTAAACGTCATGTACGGCCCGTCCGGTGCCGTCTCTTGATATGTGATTTTAATCATGTGTTTGGTGGCCCACTCTGGGCCCCTCTGGGTCTGTCTGCACACCCCTCCATGTCCCTCATAATCACCACCACCACCTCCTTCTTTCCCGCCCATCCATGCCCTCCCCTTCTCGGGGTCCTCAGTGGAGCGGTTAATGAAACAGACTTTACTGACACAATAGGCAGAAGGAGGTCTGGTGTGGGGCTCCTACACCAGCTTGTGCTTGTGGCAAAGACTCATTGGGGAAAACCTCTGCTGTAACTCCAAACCACCAGACTTATCTTCTTACAGAGATGCTGGACGGGCCTGACCTTATTGTCGTCCACAGTCCATCAACAGAGATGAAATTGGATGACATCAGATGAAGAATACTCCACTGCCATGTTTTGTTCCTTGAACACAGCTTAGTTGTTGGCTTTTTTCCAGCCTCTTATGATGACCGTATTGATTTTCCTCTCCATAGCACACAGAACTGATAATGGCCCTCCTGAGGGGCTGCACATTCATATTCACATCCTGATTCCCGTAGCACAGCCTTTCTGCGATGTCCCAGGGGCCACAGTGACTAACGAATCCACCGCTCAGCCCATGGAGCGTTGAACTAACCAGGCTCGGCCAGCCTAGTGATAGCTTCATCAAGAAACAAAAAACAGAAATAAAACTTAGTCACCCTGTTTGTTAGTCCGACAGAAAGCTGACTGCTATGCTGGATGTCAGCATGGATAAACACTCATGCGGGGTTAATGAGGGGAGAATGACAAACCTGAGACAAGGCTGGATACAAGGAAGCATTGGTGGGGGTTCAGTTGATTAATCTGCGATTAGACTTCAGCCAATCCAAAACACACTCATCAACTGCTTTAAAGCTCAGTCACAACACCCTCAGCAACACACGTTCAAGTGACCACTTTCAATAAAAAGTCCACACCGTTTGGGGTTCTACATTCAAAACTCTCACATTCACACATAGCTACACACATTTTTAAGACTGTTTTCAGTAGGGCTGGGTATCGCCAATAATTTCCAGAATCAATTTGATTTGATTCACCAGATCTTGGATTGATTAAATTCTGATTTTTTTCAAATTATTTCAATCATCTCAATTGGATTCAATTCAGTTTTGAGTTTACACATTTAGACACATTTGTTTAGAAATACAGTAATGCCTTGAAGATATTTATATTAATCTGATACAGTTCACATACTGTAAACTGGCGTTTCAGTTAGGCCACTAGGTGGCGATCGCACTATAACAGTACACCTTATTCCAGAAGAAGAAGAAAGTATGAGCAAAAAACTGCTTTAGACCACAAATGGTTACTTTAAAAATATTTCCTTAAAATAATTAGTAAAGTTCATGTCTGTGAGTAAATAAAGATGTTCATTTAGTCAGCAATGTATGTTTAGGTTAACTGAGCATTAGTATTAGCCATTGTATGGGAAGTCCCATTATACATTAGCATCAAGCTAGCTGACTTTAGCATTAGGCGTTTGATCGATCTCTACTTTTATGGATCAATTATGAATCTATTAAGCTTAGATTCAAATTGATTCATCAATTTTATCAACCCAGACCTAGTTTTTGGGCTCTACATGCAAAACGTTAGACCACTGAATGTCTGTTGAAAGCTAAACTAGGTTGATCAATCAGGGACTCTGATTTGGTAATGGCAAATGACATCGACTTTAATTCAAAGAATCAAATCAAATCAAACTTTATTTATAAAAGCGCCTTTCATACTTGGTGTAGCTCAAAGCGCTGAAGTGACAAACAATTCAAAATTGATAATGAAGGAGAAATTAATAATTGCCGTTTGCAATTCTTGTCTTTCATATATTGGAATAGAGCTGTGAAAGAAAAAGCAGGAGAAAGATTTGCGAGATTTGCACCACTTTGACTTTTGACACAACTTTCAAGTCTAGGTGGTGGACATGTGTTAGAAAATAGCAGCAAAAGAAAACAAAGATGCATTCAAGTCTATTCTAAACGCACTTGAACACTGAAAGTAGCATCAGCAGGTGTATAATGGAGTATTGGCGTCTGTGGTGATAACTGTAGGAACCTTTGGACAAGTAGCATACAAGACAGTTTTTGTCTTGTTTCTCTTTTTTTGTAACGTTGAGAAACACACACTTTAGTCTGTTTACTTTCTATGTACTCTGCAAACCGGCTCTTCCTCCAGAGACACCTGTCCTACAAGAAAGAGTGAAGCACAATGTTTTTACAGAGAGTCTGTGAGGCCCCGCAGAGGCTGGAACTGAGTCCGGCACCTCTGACCCGTCTCAGCACACCTGTCCAGGCCCGCTGCTATCAGCGCTCAGCTGTTGAAAGGGCAAAACACCACGGGGCCTCCTCAGGCATGTTTCCATAAGTGCAAGTGTGCTGTGAGCGCTCAGAAAAAGGGAGAGCAGCAGACGTACAGTACTGCATGTCCATAATAAGGCCCGTCCTTATCCAGACCCAAGTCAGTCGGTATAACACGGCCTTCAAGTGATTAGTTTGAGGTTATCGGTCGAACTTAAGACGGTGTTTGTTTGCTCCTGCTGTTCCCGCTACAATGCTCAATAATGCTTGTGCAACCTGTGAGCGCCACACGCCCGGTCAGCGTTCTGCTCCTCTCAAAGTTCCCTCCGCCTGCGTCTCTGGCAGCTGCCTCGGCTCTCCAGCACAAAGCAGGTGCTGCAGGCATGCAGCAAGTCAGCTATACACAACTCATAAATAACACCTGACAAAAGTATGGGAGAGCCAGCACTACAGTGGGGCTGGGGGGGGCAGATCTAAGGCTGCTGAGAACGCGGCTCATGGTCAAACGCTAGCCTTCTCGAGAAGGACACGTTCACGATAAAGATGTGAGGAGAGGAGAAAGTCTTTCAGAGTGTGGTCTGTTCCTCTGAATTTTACATTCTTCGTCAATGGCAACATTTCAATCAAGCCCTTTATGCAAAATTCTACTAAATGGATCTTTTTGAGCACAGGGCCGCCTCTAAGTGACTGCTTAAGTAGGAGCTTGAATTTGAAGAAGGAGAGTTATCTTTTCAGTAATTAGGATAGAAGAGCTTGGAACAATTTTAATTGTGCTCTAAAAGCAGACGAAGAGGTCAGGAAGGAATTTATATGCATACCTTTACAATCATCATCCTCAATGAAGCAGCACTCAGAATAAATGAAGCCATAAATCATTCCCGATCAAAGGCCATTATTGAAGTAAAACCTGCGGCGTGGCGTCGTCATTTTTTTTTTTTTTTTTTGCTCTTCAAACACACCTCCACTGCAAACACATCCTGCCTCATAAGGGGGCTATCGATCAGCAACTCGGGCCGAAGGTTACTCGCGCCGTTTTCTCTTACCTCACCGTGAACAAAACCAGGAAGTGTGTGAGAGATTACGGCCCAGGATGCAACCTAAAAGCCCCTTTATCTCTGGGAAAACAAGAGGCTTCCTGCGGCTCTGCTGTAGCCCAGCCGCCCCCCCTCCACCCTCAGTCCTTTCCTCGCCCAGCCAGCACCAGCACCTGTGGCGGCCTATTTAAGGATCCTCATCAGAGGCCACAAACCGGGGCCGAAAACATGAAAGCCTGGAGATGGAGACCTGACCCGTCTGCAGCAGGGTCCCGATTTCTGCACAAACATTTCAGTTTTAAGGACTAAAGAGTGTCCCATTACAGCAGGGGTGTCAAACTCAGTCGCACAAGGGGTCAAAATCCAAAACACACCTTAGGTCGCGGGCCTAACAGGATAAACATTTATTGAACACTCCAAAACTAAATTATTAAAACTTTAAAAACGTAGCTTTTTAACATAGTTATGAACTAGATATATAGCATAACCTAGTGTGAATAATGCTAGTGTGAATGCTGTAAGCTGAATTTAGCCGCTGAAGATGAAGATGCTAAAATTAATAGCTGAAAACACTGAGGCTAACAGCTGAAAACGCTGAAGCTGATAGCCAGCTCAAAAATTTGCTAAATGACAAATTAGCCTAAAGAAAAAAATCTTACGTTAGCCAAAGCAGCTAGCATATAGCTGAAAAAATAACTAAACTTCAAAATATCCTTAAAACAACTAAAAAAAACCTAAATTAGCCAAAACAGCTAGTATGTAAAATTTAGCCTAACTCCAAAACAGCCTAAAAAATTAAAAAGAAAAGCCTAAATTAGACAAAACAGCTAGCATTTAGCTGATATATTAGCCAAACTCAAAAATAGCCGAAAAAATCTTAGTAAGTGCCAAAATAGTCCAAAAAGCTAGCAGAATGCCAATTTTTAAAATGTTAAAATTGTAACTTTTTGACATAATTATGAATGATAAAAAGGCAGGAATATTATTCCAGAATAAATCAAGACTTAAATAACTTTCAATATTTTAATCTCCATAAAAATATATTTTGTCAAACTTATACAAGTTAGAAATAACATTTTCTGGAGGGCCGGATATAATTACCCGGTGGGCCGGATTCGGCCCCCGGGCCTTGACTTTGAGTCATGTGCATTACATGTTAGCATTCTGGAAGTATGTGTTATTTCTGATGATGAATCAGTGACACATCATGGATCACTGTGTGCCTAAAGCCCGCCCCACAAAAGACACACTTGCCTCTTTTAGTTGCTGCCACAGCTGGCATGGGGTAGGCTGTCATGACAGTGGCCTGAGCTGAATTTCAATCGACCCCCGCCCCCATCTTCCTCCATGGTCTTTTATGCCATCACTCCTAACCGGTTCCTATTCACTGCAGATCTCTGACTTCCCAGAGAGACCTAGATAAACAAGGGCCATTCAGTCCCTGAAAGGTCCACCCCCCCTCCTCCCGCCTGCCTGCGCCTGGCCTCTTCCTTGTTATGGTGCCAGGCTGCAGCGTGCCCCAGGCCCTGTGCCATCAATACATCCGCCCCGCAGCGGACACTTTCAGGAAGATCAGGCTTTAAACTGATAAGTGCAGCGCGTCGGGGATGAAGGCAGCAGGGCAGCCTCGGTGTGCGAGCCAGGCGGCAGTTATCTGTGGGTGTGGCAGGCGGTGATGATGCAGGCCAGCCCGGCTTCCTGTTGTTACAGTCCATCAGGGGAGCTCAGGGGTGGGGGGATGCTCCCATGAGATTACCTTGTGAGCGTCACATGGCCGTGCTCTTTTTTTTTTTTTTTTGTTATGTGTTTTAATAAAGTTTTTTAAAAGCATTCTTGATTATTGTCTGAGTAGTGCCCTCAGCTTGACCTCAGTGAGGATCTTCATTCCTTTCTTTTTTTTTTTTGGTTTGATTTCCTTCCTTTATGTCTGGTTGCTTCTAATCAACAGATCTGAGAGGAAAAGCTTCCCACTGGTCCTCTCTGTATCTCTTCTGGGCAGATGTTTAAAAGCTATTTGTTTGTGTACTCTACAGAGGTCATTTTGAATGATCAACGCGTCCCATCAGAGATCCAGTTTGATGAAAATTGCTTTTGGTGTTTCTAACATGTTTTTCTAGCATTTTTCTGATGATGGACGACATATATAAAGACAATTAAGATTAAAATTGAATTTCTGACTATTTTTTATTCAAATCGTTGTGAATCAGGAGAAATGTAGTTTGAAAAAGATTCTATGTGTGATGTAGGAGCCGCAATCTGATGCTTCCACTTGTAGACTAATAGATCCATGTACGTCTTCCTTGTCTGAGCCGGTGTCCGGTTCAAAGTTTTTGACTAGATAGCTTCAATATTGTTCGCTATTTTCTTTAGCAGAAGAGAGTGAAAACAGATGGATTACGGCAGGGGTGTCAAAATCCAAAAAAGACCTTAGGTCGCGGGCCGAACTGAATAAACATTTATTGAGCACTCTAAAACTACATTTTTAAAGTTTTAAAAATGTAACTTTTTAACATAACTTTGAACAAAAACAGGCAGGAATATCAGCTTAAGCCTTAAATAGCTTTTAACATTTCACTCTATAAAAAATATAATTTGTCAAACTTATAAATAAAAGAAAATGATCTGGAGGGCCGGATAGAATAAGTGATGGGCCGAATCCGGCCCTCAGGCCTTGACTTTGACATGTGTAGATTAAGAGAAGTAGGGGTGGACTTGCTTCTTCATTTTGGCTTAAACCTGTATAATCACAATTAAAAGACCACTGGGAACGATTTAAAAATAAATCAAAAGATTAGGGCTGTAAGATAAGAAAACTTAGGATGTGCGATATTAGTGATAAATATTGCAATGACGATATGATTCGCAATACATGACCATGTAGCAAAACAACTAATACATAATTTCCATTTCACCGCATTAGTTTTATTCAAATATCTTCAACAGAACTTAAATTATACTCCAAATGAATAAGGCTGCCACAGTTAGTCGACTAATCGACGACTTATCGACTATTAAAATGGTCGATAAGTCATTACTTTACATTATATGTAGTCAGAGTGTAGTAAAGTTGAACAAAGTTGTGAGCGATCAGCATTAAAAAAGGCACTTATGTTATATTCGAGTCAGTGAGACCAAAACTTTATCTTTTGTGAGTTCCTTGTTTCAGATGCCAACCTCATTTGATTTAATCTTGTTTTAATGCCAGAAACTAATGATGGACAGAGGGTGAACGATTCATTAAAAGTTTAATAATCTATGATCTTAATTGTCTTTATTTTTATTTGTTTAAAGCTAATGATGGTTAAGATTTGTGCTTTGTGTCCACTTTGCGGATGAACCCAATTAGTCGACTAATCGGAAAATATAATCTGTGATTAGTCAACCAATAAAATAATTGTGGTAACAGTACAAATGACCCACGTCTACATAAAAGAGGTCCATCCGATTGGCCAAATGCGAAAAGGGTTCTATTTAATTTGTTAAATACGTGAAGCTGCCATAAGATTTTTTTTTTGGATGTTTAAGCATTTATGGTAACCATTTACTGTAATTTAAGTAGTCTTTTTCTAAATGTGTATTGCCAGCACATTCTCATCCCCAAGTCATCACATACTGACGTTTGGTTAATGACTCCTCCCCGTCACTTTTTGCCGTTTTGGGTGTCCCCAACTCGTCGGTTTTTGATGTGCCGGCTGTTCGTAAAATCAAGGGCCCACAACCCTCGGGACCCGGTAACAGAAGCAGTACCGGATGCGCACTGGTCTTTGGGACGTGTCCAGTACCTGTACCCTAACCCAGTACTGGAACCTAAATCGGTACTTGTTCGCGGCTGGTACCACGTCCGGTTCGCTCTCTGTACCACACCCAGTACCACGTCTGGTACCGGGTCGGGTCCGGCACTGGTTGGGTTAGGGTACTGGACCGATTCTGGTTTTCAGCCCAGAGGTTTAATGGGAACAGTCAGTACATCAAAAAACGATGAGTTGGGGACACCCAAAACGTCAAAAAGTGACGTGGAAGGGTCTTTAACCAAAATGCGATGACTTGGGAGTGAGAATGTGCTGGATATTTCCATGGTGATAAATTTGTGACGTATTGTCCAGGCCTACAGAAGAAGATTGGAGTGGGTCTGTAAGCTCAGCGGCTGGAGTTCAGTGTTTCAAAGACAGAACCGTATGAATGAGATGCCTCCATGGAAAAAGTCATATCTGGAACTGCTTTTGCTGGCTGGCACGTTGTTGAGAGACATTGTCTCCTCAGCTTTCCAGCCTCTCCATCACTCCCGACTCTACAGCTAATTTAAAACGGTGCCCTTCTAATCGAACGGCTGTCTGGCAGATCTATTGAATCAGGACAGATGTCCAGCGGGGTGTGGCAGTGACACAGCGTCTAGACGAGCCGAGAGGTGAGCTGACGTGATTCAGATGGGAAGGAATCTCACCTCTGCGCCCGTCATTCCTCCGCCGGTCCACGAGAGCACTTAGGAGATTCAGAGATTGTGAAGCACGCCCTCAGAAATGCCCACAGAGGTGAATGAAGCACGTGTCCCAGCACCAAGGTAGCAGGCTCATATTTAGGTTAAGCTTTATCCGGCCCTCGTGTTGTTCGGGGGGCCTGAATTCCACCTGATAATTGCATTGTCCCGTGACAGATAATGTTGATGTAAAGCTGTTTATTGTAGATGATGAGTCTATTGGAGCCTGCCGTCCTTGGGGAGCTTATCCCTCAGTCAAGGCTGCCCGTGTTTTATTAAAACCCATGTTCGAGCGGACCAGCCCTCTGATAAACAAGCAGATTAACCAACTAATAAAACATACATCACAACATATAGAGAGGCCCCTCGGAGGCTGTTTCTATTAATACACAAATATGGAGGATTACTGTCTGCTGTCTGCATGGCCGTGGAGAGGGGATTAGGGTTCTGGTCCAGACAGATTGGATTTAATGTGTGTGTAAGACTAAACGATTGCTGTGCTTCAGCGCCTCGTCTCTGTGCAGGCTGATCTTTGCTCTCTGGCTCTCACGCCGTCACGTCCTGTTGTGTGTGTGCGTGGATCAGCTGCATCCAGTCCGACAGCCGGCGTCTTCAGTGACACACATCGCTCACTTTCCTTGACCACATTGTTTGACACCAGATTGTTTCAGGAAACACAGACAAAAGTGATTAATTTATTATCTCTGACATTACCTACAAGAAATTAATGCTTGCAAAATGTTCTTGAACATATTATGAAAGTAAATCAATGTGAAGGAATACTGAAGGTATTTTGGGTGTTTTTTGAGTAAAAATGTTTTGATTCAAAAGCGTCCCAATCAAGGGGTTTTAAACACATGTATGATGTCATTGGTCTTCTATTAAAGGCTTTATATTTGCTTAAACAAATCCTTCTTTTTTTAAACATTTACTAGCATTTTAATAGATTTAAGTAGTAGTACGTATTTGACTCTCTTCGTTTGGTTTTTAAATACTTTCAAAAACAGTTTTAAAATAAAACTGAACTTGATTAAAATTACCTTTTAGCAGACCCTTTTTGAGCTATTTGAAAAGTGTTCCCAGTGATTTTTTTAAACTTGATTATGCCATTTTTAGCCAAAATTAAAACCGTTATTTAGGTCATAGTCTCTGAATTCATTAGAAGTTCACCTCTGAGTTGTGGCCGGGACTGTTAATGTGGAACAAGCCCGCCCCCACTTCCAGTCATCCATCTGTTTACACTCTCTCCTGTTAGCTCACAACCCCAATCAAAGATTAGCGGTGTAACAAAAATGGTGATCAATTTCAGAACTATGCAGACGTACAGTTTGGAGCCAGGTTCCAGCTCCAATGAAGAAATCAAAGACATGCATGGATCTATTTGTCTACATCAGAATGGAGTGGAGCAGGGAGCTTATGCCCAGTGAATTAAAGCTTCTACATCAATGCTACAAGCTTTTTATAACTATTTTGTTTCATCTGTTCCTGATTCACAACAATTAAATAAAGAAATACTCAGAAATACAAGTGTGATCATAAAATTCTTAATATATGTCCCCATCATGAGAGAAATGCCAAAAGAACATATTAAAACTACACATTCTCACTCCCATATGTATGTTTCGGGTGCCCTCTGTGTCACTTTTTGATGTCCCCAACTTTTTGTTTTCAATTAAATCATGGGTCCCCAACCCTTGGAATGGGTTGTTTAGGTTACCCTAAGCTCGCATAGTAAGCGTTACAGCTCAGGTGCGATGGGGGAGCGATCTAGCTACGGCAGATGGCTTATGGTGGCTACTGGTTGGCTGCTGCCAACCTCTCAAAACTCGAACTCACGTAGGTTCTTGTGATGATCCACCATTTATGTAGTAATCCCTACTACAGTAATCCCTCCTTATTTGCTGTGGTTCAGCTGCAGCATCCGGCAAAAATTTGAGCCCAACGAAACGGATTCGTAGCGCCACAGGAGTCAGACCGCAGAGGTCAAACTTGATCATCTGCAGTGGGATTTCCTCTCGCACTTTTAAAGTTATGTAAAGACAGTGGTGCTCAGATTGGAGCTGCAATAGTTGCCATGGGAGCCCCGAGTAAGGGTATTGGTTAGGTATCCATTATGTTCTAAGGGTATCCATTTTTTGCCTGTTTGTGGCCCGGTGGCCTTCGGACCGCTACTGGTTCGCGGCCTGGAGGTTCGGGGCTCCTGATTTAATGTTAACAGCCAGTACATCAAAAAACGATGAGTTGGGGACTCTAGGGCTGCTACAGCCATTATTTTTAGTAGTCGATTAATCGCAGATTATTTGATCCGATTAGTCGTCTAATTGGGTCATGTGGATGTAAAGCACACATCTTAACCATCAATAGCTTTAAACTAACCAAAAACTAGATATATTCTAGATATATTCACACTAGCATTATCTGTGATCATGTGATAATGCTAGTGTGCTGTAAGGTGAATTTTGCCACTGAAGATGCTAGTGACAATAGCTGAGGATTCTGAAAATATACTGAAATATGCTGAAATTTTAGCTAAACTCCAAAATAGCCTAAAAAATCGTGGCAGCCCTAGAGCACAATGCAATTTAATCAAATAAATGAATTGATATTTACTGCTGCATAATTAGTCTGGTAATAAGTCTGTCAGTGTAGAGAGACACAGATTAGACCAAGGACGGCCCCTTGAACATCAGAGAGGCATGATTTTTTTTTTCAGTCTGGTTGAGACCCACATAGTGTGATTTTTTTATTCCACTCTTCTGCAGTCTGTGCTCTAATCCGGTTATGTGTGACTTTCTCTAAAACTTTAAATGTTTGAGCGATTTTTACATTTCTTTTGTTAGCCTACAAACTGGCCCCAGCCCCACATCAGAGAGGAAAACCGCTATGTGGCCCTCACAAGGAAGAGTTTGGGGACTCCTGGATTAGATAACATATAAATGCACGCAACTGTTTTGCTCATATCTAAAGGACAGGTCAACTTTGGTTCTAGAATAACGGCTGCATGTACAGTCGTGTTGTAAAGTCAATAGCTTTACATCCTACAGCATGCGTGACACTGACAAATTAGTGCTAGTCTGATGCACTATTGAATGGACAAATGACTCGATACTGTGGCTCTTTCAAAAGCTGACGCTCTGACCGAAGCTGTCACATTATGTCAACACGGACGTATAAACCGTCTGCAGCTCTTCAAACAAGAACGCCAAACCCCCGCGAGTGGGTCTCTTTCAAACTCTGCTTTTTTCCCCTCACTTTTTAAAAAGAAGAACCGACTCAAGTCCAGCAGTGAACTTCTGCGGAGCGGTGAGGTCTCAGATGGATGCACTTGAAGGCCTTGGCTGGAAAAAAGTGAAAACATGTGTAGTGTAGCATCCCACAGATGTCCTGGAGATAGTGGTGGGAGTGTGTGTCCTTTACCTGCTTTAATATTCGTCCCACAGAGACACACACAGACACACAGCCTGGGTTGTTTATCCCCAAAGGCGCCCAGCTAAAGGAGAGCGAGACACTTAATCATGTCTCTGTCCTGCATGCTGGTTATCAGACACGATTAATGACTTCTCCATTAAAGAAAGAAAGCTGAAGGTGTCAACTCCTCTTGTGTCATTCTGTTTATTTAGCTGTATTTATTTATTTATTTCAGGGGGCGGGCAGCAGCTCGGAGGTAGCGCTCCCCAGGTGCGCCTCAGAGATGGGCGCTATAGGCGACACGCTGCCTTTGTGGGAAGTGACGGAGCACTTCGGTTTGTTTAAAAATCATCTGCATGAACGGGAGGGGGGAGGGGGGGGTATAGGGCACGGCGCTCTTTAGTCCAGCTGATTGTTCAAAGCCGACCTCGTGGGTGTAATCCGTTTTTTTTTTGTCTATTGTGAACGTCTATTCTTTTCTGGACGGTGGACGTGGATAAGGAGAGTCGGATGAAGCAGCAGAGGGAGGGGGGAAGGGTGGGGGGGGCGCGGGCGGCAGGTGCAACGGACACCCGGCGCAATCACTGGCGCTCGGCGAAAACTTAGACAGGAAATCAACGTTGCCTTGGCAACCTGGCACTATCGATTAAGCACGGCCGTCTCTGAGCTCCCATCGGGGTCCCGGTGGAAATGATCCTGCATTTAGGTTTCAAGAGAGATACGGAGGGGTGGGGGGTGGACTGTGAGAGGGGCGATGAAGGCGATGAAGACAGGTGCACCTCACTCCTCTTCTTCATGCAGGCTAATGGCGGCAGGATACCTGTTCCTCAGGTCACCTCCCCGGTCAAGGCCTCCTCAGACTTTTAACACGACTTTTGGCCTCCTTTACGCCCCCCCCCCTCTGCATCTGTCTCTGCGTGAGGGTCTGAGTACTGTTAGTTTCCAGGCCATTAGTTCACATTGTCCCATTTGATTTAAGGACCCCCGTGACACACACAAAGAGTTGACTTTGCTCGTTTGCATGGCAGGCGTAAACCCGGCGCTGCGATTTCACCACACTCCAGAGGGGATGTTGCATAAACCCCGAGTGCAGGTAATCAATATGCAGCATTGACTCGTTCGTACCAAGTATTTCTGGCTGATACTGCCTTCGCTCGCTGTGTTTTCTTCTCAGCTGCCGTCCCGCGACATGACCTGTGCACCTGTTTCACACCAAACCCTTCGTCTTTCTCCTTTTTTTTAATTTTCTGTTTGAACGACTACACAAAACCTCTCCCTGTCTCCATCCCACAGTTTCGCTTCCTCCTACCCCCCGTGGTCAGCTGAGCACAGAGTAGCGCTCTGTCCTGCCATCATGTGGGTTTTACGGCCTTGTTAACCCTCGGCTGTCTCTTGAACCGGGCTCTGTGTGGTTCCATGCAGACCTTTCATTTAGCAAGTCCTGTGTTATTTTGCTCGGCAGAGGCACGCAAACGATGTGTGTTTTTTCCTCTCTTTGTACTATAAACACGTTAGCCCGCATCATTTTAACGAGCCACTCTGATGAAAATCGTGTTTTTGATGGTGTTCTTGTAGCGTTTCTCTCATTAAGGAGGATTTATGTGAAGAAAATTGAGCTTAAAATTGCATTTCTGAGTATTTGTTTATTTGAATTGTTGTGAATCAGGAGCAGAAAAAAGTGTGGCATACACGTTACTAAATTACGCCACAATCTGATGCATTCACTTGAAGACAAATAGATCCATGTACGTCTTTGTTTCTGAGCTCATTTCGGGTTCAAAACTGCTCCAATATATCTCATTTTTGTGCTGCACCGCTTATGTTAGCTTGGGGTTTTGAGACGCTGGAATCTAGTGGGATAGAGTGTAAATACAGAAATGATGGGATATCAGCCGAAGCTTACTTCCACACCAATAGTCCCACCCACAACTCAGAGCTGAATTTCTAATTAAGTCCCACCGCTTCACTAGCTATGTCCTAGAAAATAATAAAGATTTTGCCTAAAAATGTCATAATCATTAGGGGTGTAAAAGATATATAAGTATCCAAAATTTATAGGGCAGTGGGAGTAACAGCAGTATCAGTTATAGGGCTGGGTTGATAAAATCGATTAATCGATTTGAATCGATTTAAGCTTAATAGATCAATAATCAATTCATGAAAATATTAATTGATTTAGCACATAAAGCTAAAGTCCGCTAGCATGATGCTAACGTTTAATGGAATTCCCTATAGGACGGCTAATGCTAACGCTCGGTCGACCTGAACATACATTGCTGACTAAATGAACATCTTTACAAACTCACAGGTATGAACTTTCCAAACTTTTTTAAGGAAATATTTTTAAAGTAACCATTTTTGTGGTCTAAAACACAGTTTTTTGCTCATACTTTCTTTTTCTTCTGAAATAAGGTGTAATGCTACAGTGTGATCGCCACCAAGTGGCCAAACTTAAACGTCCTCCAGGAGAAGCAGAACAATGTTTGCAAAGTTAATGATCTGAACATTTTTGTTAGAACTTCTGCTTTAGAGAATCCATGTAACACTGAATGATATTAACAATCTCATTATTTCACTGAATCAGATTAATATAAATATATTCAAATCATACAGCAGATTATTAGTGTATTTCTAAAACAAATGTGTCTCAATGTGTAAACTCAAAATTGAATTAAATTGAAGAATTGAACGGATCAAAAAAAAAAAATGTAATTGAATCGATCTAGGTTCTTGTGATATGAATCGTTTCTGGAAATTATTATCAATACCCAGCCCTAATCAGTTCAAGATGAAATAAATAGATTTGTATAAAAACTTGATCAAGCAACTGTATTATTGCTTGAAAACCACAGATTATGTTGGTTAAAAGATATAAAATCAATCATGAAGTTAATAATTGATTTCTGACAAACTGCAGTTTCTCTTTCTGCTTTTTTTATTACTATCTTTGTCTTTTTATATACATGTGATGCAAACAAAAAGACGTCCAACCAAAAGCTTGTTTCTTCCATGTCAATACCTGAATACATTTCTCTGTACATTATTATTTATAGCTTAAAATGCCATATAAATAATGAATATCTATTTTAGAATTTTTGGTAAAAGAATCGGACTGCATCGTATCGCCAAAAAGTTTGTGGATCGTGTATCGAAATATGTATCGAGATACGTATGAGAGGGAAAGAAACACACCCCTAATAATCATGAACAAAAAACACTGGGAAGACTTAAAATACGTCAAAATGTGATCAGAAAGGGTCTTTATAGACTGTCTTTATGGACTCACAAGTAAAAATTCCACATTTGAAGCTTAAATGTATGTGTTAGAACTCCTACACATGCCTAATCTCTGTGTTTTCTAAAGCCTAATGTCCCCAGAGGCTGGACCTGCTGAGCCAGCCACCGAGGTTTATACAACAAAGAGTTCATAATGAAATTAAGCAGATAGAACATAACGTGTACGCGGGCCAGAGTGATGTCTTACAAGCCTGTGGGGGCGCCGACCGTCCCCGCTTCCCTCTCATCTTTCTTTATTTGGGGGCCGTTGTGGGCTGGGCTAATGTGGCGATGCTGCGTGCTGAGTGAGTCGGTGGTCATTAGGGTGTGCAGACAGCACTCCGCCGGAGGCCGCAGGAGCCAGCCTGTCTAATGATGAGGCCAGTGAAGTGCCGGGGACCTCAGGACGTCCTCCATCCAGTCACGCCCAGAGTCGCTGCTGCACCAAAGACATAACAAGAGAGAGACCCCGTTGAAAGGGTTTTCCAAGCTCTTGCGTAGAACCATTCTTCATTTATTTACAAATCACACAGGTTTGAACTGTGGGGGATCCAGGGAGTTGTAACCATTGTGTGACTGATTGAGCCCTTATAGAGAGAGCGGCCGAGATGCAGCCGTCTTCCCCTGGGAGAGGCTGACTGAACAGGAATGTAAACATGGCAGCTAAATAGGCCGCTGCGTGGGACTCACGGGAAGAGGATCTTTTGACGGGATGTTGGGAACCCTCAAAGACGTGAAACAGTTCCTGCAGTGAATGCTCAGGACCAACTTTTAAATATACATTTTCAATTATCTGGCATTAATTAAAGAACTGAAGCTGGGTGTGGACTGACATCCACCCTGAAGTGAGACTGGGAAGGACAGCTCAGCATTCCTGTCCCTCCTTTTAACGCCTTATCTCAACCTCTCACTCTAAAATAAGATGCGCTCACACCATGTCACATGGCACCAGCCATCAGCCACAGCTCCCCACATACCCCAGCCGTTTGGAAAGCTGCACAGTCCAGTTAGCGCCTTCAAAACACTTTTTTGGGGCCATTTTTGGCGTCCACCCTTCCCTGTAATTTATGACTCTTTGGAGAAATTTCACATTTTTGCTGTGGCCTAAAGTTCCACACAAGAAGAAAAAAAAAAACACATCACAAAAGGCTGTGGCTTCTTCAGGCACTCCTTAGGCTCCGCCCCCCATCCTTGATGTGGTGATCTGACTGTTGAGCACAGGTGTCGCAGAATGCTGCCATGAGCACTCTCATGCTGTCTAACTCAGGCCAGGTGGCAGCCATCTTGACTCCTTCTGAGGGAGCACCAGCACCTCCTCACGCTCCAGCACAGCTAGAGTCAAATAATTAAACTAATTTGGCTCGTTGTGTCTTCGTCCCTTCAGATCACTGGCTCCTTTCTACGAAAGCCACTGATTTCATCCCCCCAGGTTGCTGTTCCTCCCTGTTTTGCTTTTTTTTCTCCCCCTTTACCAGTGCCTTTCATTTTCTTCTAAGGTGGATCAAAGAGTGGAGGTCTGCGGAGGCGTGTGGAACCAGACTCAGTGTCAACAAGTAGCTTTCTCTGCTTCTCTGCTGTTCAAAAGAGTCCTCTTACATACTCTGTGGAGTTACAGTCACAAACGAAAAGTATTCTCTTTGTTAAGCCATTGTTCACTCTCTGAACGTACAAGTTTTGATAAAAGAGCCTTTGATTGTCAGATCGTCAAATGAAAACATGGCTTTTATCTTACGTATAACCATATTGAACATAGAATTTGATTATCACAGTTAGTGTCATTTTCTAAAGGTACCCAGCCTTTCAAAGATGCTCTATAATTGCATCTCTTAGCCAAAAATACTACATTTGAAGTTAATTTTATTATATATACATGAGTATAAGTATAACAAGTAAGCTATAGACCAGGGGCGTCAAACTCAATCGCACAGGGGACCAAAATCCAAAAACACACCGTAGGTCGCGGGCTGTACAAACATTTATTGAATAACTTAAAAAATAAGTTGTTAAAACTTTTAACCCTTGATGCCTGAATTTATTTACTTTACATTTATTCAAACTGTGTTGGATCAGATTAAAACCTACGGTTTGAGAAAAGCTCATATTTGATGCATCCACTTCCAGACAAATAAATCCATGAACGTCTTGTCTGAGCGGGCTCAGAACTGTACGGCTGGATAGCTCCAGTTATACTAACTCATTTTGTTGCTCTGCTAATGTGAGGTTAGGGGTGTGAGGGGCTATAAGCTAACAAGAAAGGGATGATGGGATATCAGTGTAGAGTTACTTCCTTGTCAACGGTCAGAGACAGAGTTCTAAGAGTTCCTGCCGCTCTGCGAACTACGTCTAAAAAAATAACATGTTTTTATAATCATAATTAAAGGACCTCTGGGAATTATTTTACGTTAGATAAAATATAGTTGGAGTGAGACTTTAAGCTATTTTACATGTTTATCACTACATCAGTCAACTGTCACTGAGTGAATACTTGACAGTTTGTCAGATGTTTGGCTGTAATTACCCAAAAAACCTGGAAAAATACCAGAATTTACAGCCTGAAAAACAACACCAGACTATAGGTATATATTCTTTTCTGAGGAAGTGAGTTTTATTTTTATGCTTTCACACGTGTTATGTTCAGCTAACATACATACTTGGCTCATTGGTGCTAAAGCTCTCTCCGATGTCTTCCTCTGCTGTCTTCTTCGAGGCCCGGCCCTCCCTGCCTCCAGAAGCCGGCGCCGCGCCAGAGGTGCTAAACAGGATTTTAACCTGTGTTGAACCTGGACTCATCCTTTATTCATTCCCATTAAAGGAGCATGAGAGTTGCTCTTTGCTGCGTCCCCCTCCATTAGAAGGACAAACGGCTGCTGTGTGAGTGCACCCACCTCGTCTCTCATAGATAACAGATGGGTGGGCATGAGTGAAATATGCATGCGGAGGCTTTTTTTTTCTTCCTTTTTGCGACATGTCATAATGTTGCTGTCGGGTTGGAGATGGAGCTACATCGGAATGTCAGGATACCGTCCTGACCTCCAAATGTAGGGACATTTGTGGTTCAATCAGGTCTTTACATCCTGCAGAGGAGGATGGAGTATCAGTTCAGGAGGGAGCGTTTAAAGTGAGCTCTGCAGGTCCAGATGAGGCAAACAGTGTTAGCCGCTGCCCCCGTGGATGAGCGGCATTACTGTAAAGTAGCAGGTGCTTGTCCAGAGCTTCTCTGCAGCTGCTGATTTGATGGTAATCTGTAATCTGGAAGGCTTTGAAGCCACGGCCGTGCTTATCAGCCAGGCTGTGTTTGTACAGCCTCCAAACGCCGGTTTTACCAGGATGACAATGCCGCACGCTTAACCTTTGGCTGTTTTTCAGCGTTGCTCTTCTTATTATTGCCAGAGTGTTTTATGTGCATGAATGGATAGACAGTTTTTGTCAGGTATGTATCTTTGCATGTCAGAATGAGAGTTAGTTTGTTGTCAGTGGACTGATTAACATCTGTCAAGCAGAAACGGCGTTAAGTGCTCCATCAAGCATCATGTCAGGATGTCACCAGATTCAGACTTGAAGGCAAATTCCCACACCGTACATGAAACAGCAGTTTCCATGTTCGTGGGAGAATTTGCTAACGCCATGAAGGATATTCGTCAGTTCATCGCTATGCTGCCATGTGCAGAAAACAGTGGAAACGCAGCAGACAGTGGAGGTGTTGGTGGTGACATGTATGGCTCACAAGGCGCCAGCAGCTTTTATTGGACAATAATGGGAGCCTGCCACGGATGACTTACAGGGACGCACCCGAACTCTTGCATATGGAAGGATTTTATTCCAGCAGCAGACCAGTGATGCAGAAATATGGCAGCTTTATATCCCTGGAATGTATCTCAACCACTGTGGGATGTGTTCTCTGGCCGCTTCCCTGTTCAGAAACTTCTCTGTTTTACAGTTTCTTATTGAAGTGATATGAACTGGGTTTATATTCCATCAAATGCTGACTGAACAGTGACATAAAGTTGTCATTGCAGGTAGACATGCTGTTCTCTGCCTTATAACTTTATCTGAAGCATCGACATCCTTAACCCTTTAACAATAGAGCTTTCTTTTGACTACCATAACTCTAAAAATAAAGTATTGGTCTCACAGACTCAGACATAACAAAAGTGCATTTTGTGGTATAGATGTGAGCTGAGCCCTTAACTTCTCTGCACTCTGACTAAATAATTCCAAACTGTACGATACTCTTCCTCATAGCCAGGAAAGTTATCATTTCTACATGTCTTGCTCATGCATCATCAAGTTCTACTTTGCAGATATTGCTTTGGACACTGTATTTATTTTTTAGTATTTCCCACTTTTCAGCTTCGTTAGCATGTTGTTGTGATACCCGAGTCTTCCAATAAGTCCCTGTGACATCACTACTGACCCGGATTAGCACTGCTGCACATGTGCATCGAAGACAATAACAGAAATTTAAAAAAAGACATAAAAAACAAACAAAAATAAAAAGGACTCAATTATTAAATTATTAGTCATCGTGGTGACTAATCTCGGCAGCCCTACTCCAAACATATCCCTTGGTTTTATGAGAGAAACACACAGAGTGTGAAGTTTTCCTCGGGGTCCCACATGAACCCGGGTTAAGTGCCATGACGTTTGGATCTCCCTTACGACGGTTAATGAGGATAGCATGTTGAACAATCCGACTGATGAAGTCATCATCCTACTACATGGTGCTGGGATGAAGTAAGCCAGCTAATGGACTAAGAGTATTAGATGATTAGGTTAACCTACACACTTCCACAGCTTTAATGTGGCATTAAGCACACCTACGGTGTACTCTGTCAGTGTTAAACAGTAGACCATGTTGTGCAACAATCCAGAATAACTTTTCTGAGAGCAGTCGCCATCCTGTTTCCTTTGCAGGTAGAGTGTCCTCCTGAACTTCCTCTTTCTCCTGAGATAAAGCTTCCTCCTTGTCTGTACGGTCTCAAACCTGTGGAAACACTTTACAGTCCGAGACGATGCAGACGAGGCTAGTCGTGCGGTGATTAATGGAGATTTAGACTAATTGTTATCAAGCTAAGGCTCCGTAGCATTCGTCTTCCTCCCCTTTTCTGCCTTCATGTCCACTTGGAACACCTGGGAGGAAGCAGCTGTAGGTGGTGATTACAGTTCAGAGACTCCAAAATAACCTCTCCTCCTCATTGCCCGCTCTCGCGCTGCTTTGCCTTCTTCGTCCTCCTTTTTCTCTACATCACACAAACAACAGATGTAAGGAGTCGGACGAAACACAAGAACAACTCATATGAATTTCAATTTTCATCTCTCACAGTTCATGTGTGTGCAGTCATGTATGTAAAATGACTCATAGTTCTGGCTAGCTCATCAGTATGGAGAGGGCTGGGCTCTCACAGATGAGCACCAGATGAATAATGTTAGCTGCATATGACCACCCCTCTCTCCACCCACTGCCACTGTGTGTGTGTGTGTGTTTACCGTGCCTAAGCATGCATCAATCACACGCCCAGATCCTTTCAGCAAGCTGCACACACACGTTAAAACACACACACTCTGCGGCTTAGAGTTTATTAAAAGGCTGTCACCGATCGCTTTGACAACATCTGCACACATCACAAAGTGCGACTCAAGCTGACTGCATGCAGGGAGGGACAATCCTCTTAAACTGTGTGCATTTCTTCTGCTCCACGGTTGGGAACCAAATAAACAAACACTAGAAATGTCGTCTTCTCGAGATTACACAAAGTAGAAATACACAAAAAAATAGGACTATGACTCACAGCCCAAGGCTGAGCTGAGGGGAGCTCATCCTTGGACAGAGCTGTCTTTCTTCCACTTTCAGTAACGCCACCACAAACGAACAGGAAGGCCAGTGTTCAGGGTCACGCACTGTCCAATGGAATTCCCCTCGAACCAGAACCTGAGGTACTCACTGTAGTGCCGGAGTTCCCCACAAAACTAGCCCGAAAAAAGTCCTGACCCAATAAATGCTGGCTGTTTTTCTCTCACATTGAAGACGACATCACATTGGACTGTTGGGAGAGTCCAACCCAATGATCGCTGAAATCCTCCAGGTTCCGCCCTTGTTGGGCGCCGTTAGCCTCTGAGAGCATCGTTTGAAGGAGATGGATGAAACAACAGCCAGTAGAATCAAACCAACAACTAGTTAAAAGCGCCACAACGACATTTTCCTCTTAAATAAATGTGATCATTCTTTTTTTTTCCTTTTGGCTCCCCCTATTTCCTCCGTCCTTTCAGAAGCAACACCTCATTTTTCTCTGTACAGTGGAGAGAACAAGGCCAGTGTTTGACTGCAGGCCCATTTACACAGATGCCAAAGAGGAATGAGAGATCTGTGCCTATTGATCGGCCCAGCTGGACTGTCAATACTCCCATTTAAATTCTGACACAGTCAACTAATGGTTTCCCTGGGCTGGCAGCAGCCCACGCACCATCCCTGCACCGATGGGCGTAATGGACGAGAAGAGCCCCTACAACACATCAGTGCTCCACTTCCTGTTTTACACATAACCTCGAAAGCTAAGGACACACCGGGAGTGTGACGCTCATTCTTAAATATGGATTTAGGCCATGGTGTTCACATTGGACTAGTAGGGAGGGGTTTCTACTTCTTCTTTTTCTACTGTTTATTAGCGCATGTGCGCCACCTACAGTTGGAAGAGGCTTGGTGCAAAATTCCAAAGCGGTGCAGATATTGCTCCAGGCTTTGTCTTTCACAGCTCTATGCTACATATAAAAGACTGGGTGTTATATACACAAACCATATGATCAATTTCTCCTCCATTATCTATTTTCAAACTGTTGTCAGTTCCACAAATTAAAAGTGATGCCATCCATACATCACTACCAAATCCATCCATCCATCTTCTTCTGCTCATCCGGGTCGCGGGGGGCAGCAGTTTGAGCAAAGAGGCAAAACTTCCCTCTCCCCGGCCACTTCCTTCAGCTCCTCTGGAGGTGAGAGACATAGTCTCTCCTGCGTGTCCTGGGTCTTTTCGGGGCCTCTGCCCAGTGGTAAATGCCCAGAAAACCTCTCCAGGGAGGCGTCCAGGAGACTTCCAGACCAGATCCCTGAGCCACCTCAACTGGCTCCTCTCAATGTGGAGGAGAAGTGGCTCTAGATTGAGCTCTCTCCGGATGACTGAGCTTCTCATCCTATCTCTAAGGGAGCGTCCAGCCACCTTATGGAGAAAACTCATTTCAGTCGCTTGTAGTCGGGATCTCGTTCTTTTGGTCACGACCCAGAACTCATGACCATAAGTACTGAAATGAAGATAGATTGTCTGAGACAGCTTTGCTTTCCGGCTTGGCTTTCTTTTCACCACAATGAACCAGTGCAGCAACTGCAAAGTGGCAGATCTTACCTCACTTGTGAACAAGACCACAAGATATTTGAACTCCACCTGAGGCAGGAGCACTCCACCCACCGAGAGAGGGCAAGCTACCATTCTCCGGTTGAGAACCATGGCCTAATCTACCAAATCCAAGTCCCTGATTGGTCACCTTATTTAACTGGGAACATGGTTTTAATTGCCATGTGTTTTGTACGTAGAGGCCAAAACCAATCGTAGAAACTTGCGTAGCTATGCTACAATGCAACAGTTTTGAACGCAGAATTCTCAAAACACGTGTCTACATAGATTTTTCTTTGGAATTGATTGCTTGAACGCACATTGCCAAGGACGATGTAAACGTAGCTCAACAGTTCGTGGATCATAGATTTATTTCCAGGTGCCCTTTATCTGTGAAGTCATGGAAGTCTGTGCTGGTAGCAGCATGCGAGCCCATGCGACCCCCTAAGCCTGGTTCAAACCACCGACTATTAATGCTGGGCGATATGGGAAAAAATTATATATCGCGATATGAATTATTTTATATCACAATAACGATATATATCACGATATACTACAATTAAGTATATTTTTTGCTATTCTTTGAAAAGAAAATTGACAAAAATGTGTTTCAAGTCCACAACAGTTTCAAGTTTTTTAGTAGGAAACACATTTTTGTTTTTTGCAAAAGTTCAGCTGTAAAAATAAACAAATAAAAAAGATAAAAGGCAAATTGCACAATAGACACTTTTCTATTGCCAACATGATATATCGCCCAGCACCATCACCTACCCTGTGAACAAACAGGAACCCCTTCCTGCCTTCAGAACAGTCCATCCAACAGCAGCGCCCCCTCATGGTGGTTTAGCAGCAGGGTCATGGTGGTAGATGTAGTCCAGAGAGGAGGGGACGGCGTCTGATCACACGGGGAAAGGCCACTTTGCCTGGGGGAGAAAAGAAGGGCTGATAAAGGTGGTGGTGGGGGTTTGGACCCAAGTGACAAAAGAGCTTTTGTGGATCTAAGTTTAGTGCGTTAACCCCTTTCTCTCCGCTCGCCACATGAGTAACAAGAAGGCACTGTGACAGGGCGAGCGGCGGCCTGGGGCGCCGTGTTTGATTCGGCGCTGCGTGTCAGAGGTTGCGCAGGACGCCTGGCCTCTGGAGTCTTGTGACAGCGCTGACGTTCAGGAGTTGTCAGCTGTTGTCAAAGTGCCACAAAGCGCAGGATTTACAAAAAAAAAAAAAGGACGATCTTTGTGCGCTTGTTTGCATGTGAGTGTCAGAATTAGTGCAGCCACATTAAGCTGTCAGCATAGATGAGGGCTTCACTGAGGTGTGCTGACCTGCTGATCCCTGTAAAAAAAACTTGCAACTTTGTCAAATCAGGTATAAACACATAAAAAGAGCACTTGTAGGCGTTTTCAGCTTGTTTTTAATCTTTTATCTCAGGTTTGATTCGTCCATCAAACCTGCACACATTTTTACCCTTCCTCCTCTGCTGTTACACTTTCTTGTCATTTCCTTAATTGTCGCACGCCTTTATCTCAACCTTAACTGTCTCTTTTCTCCAGCTTTCATCTCCTAGTCTGCTCTTTCTTTCCCTCATCTCTGACAGTTTGTGACACTCCCTCCCCGGGGCTGCTATCAGCTAAGAAGAGCATCACATGTGACAGGCCAGCTTTGTCTTTTTAAGCCATTAGCAGCTCCTCTCCTCCCACCCTTCTCCATCCTTCCATCTCGCCGTTTTTCTTTTCTGCCTCTTTTATGGGTCTGTTTGCACATAGTTTGCTTCCAACCTGCGACCTTTGCATAAAAAGCGCAAACTTTTGACCAAATTCAGACTGTAAATCCTCCTCGATGATGCAGGGACGTTTGCATGCAGGTAAGCAGGGCTTAATGAAAAGTTTCTAGATGGAGCATTGTTTGGCCCCGCACCTCCCAGCCTCCCTCTTCATATCCCTGTGCAACTCCTCTGTCCTCCTCCACAGTAAATTGTCAGTCCTAATACAGGCAGGAATGTGCAGTCACCTGCTCCTAAAATGCAACAGCCCTGTGCTACACTAACCTAATATAGACGTGCGCCACACAACCTGGTTGGATAACAATGCTGTTGCTCATTGTGTGTTTTCTCACCGGTGAGCCACAGTTCTACCGTGTGGAAATGTGAGTCACGTTAAGCAATTAGAGTGATTTCTGTTTTCACTCTTGCATTACTTCCCTCGCAGCCCAACTGTCCCGACAGTTCAGCCTGCCACTTGTTGATAACAAGCGATAACCTCTGCTCTGCATCGTCCCGCCCTGGTGGCTTTGGGTTCACGCTCGCCCTGCAGTGTTTCCACCATCCCGACCGTGCCGTTACGATTAGAAGAAAAAGCAAACAAGCTGCATAATGAAGTCTACTGATGTAACCGACTCTAATAATAACTCAAAATGTCAGGCCGAGACAGAATGAGTGGAGAAGAGCCGTGTTGTGGTGCCGCCCGGCCTTCAGAAGCCATCAGCGTGAGCGCGCGGGCTGAATGGAGTCAGACAGCAGAGGTGACGGGGACGCTTGGCGACACTCTGATAAGAGCTGAAGGCGGCGAATGCCGCAGCAGCTGCGTTGGTGTTTGTCTGACTTTATACAACGGCAGATGTGTTGTGCTTAACCTGGAGCAGAAAGGGAAACAACTGTTTACCCAGGTGTGTGCAGAAGGTTTTCGGTTCTGGCTAAATATTTGTGTTCCTCTTTTACAAATGTGAGTAATTTTTTTTTTTTGGTGTTGTGTCTCTGCTCAAGGTTAATTCCGGCACAGTTAAAAAAGAGCAACAAGCGTCGTCGGTCCTGTTAGCTCGTAACTGAGAAACGGGAAAAGCGGCGACAAATGAACCGTGAGGAACTCGAAAAGAAGAATAGAGAAAGAGAACAGAAGGAATGTAGCTGCCGGAAGCGTGACTGCAGGTTTTCTGGGTTTACCAGAATGTACAGCAGATGTTTCCTCTCTTCACCTCACCTCCCTCCTCCTCCTCCCGCAGCATATCGTCCCCACTCACCTGCCTGTCCTGCATGTGGCCCGCGAGGACCCCTCAGCGCAGACCTGCTGAGTGTTTGAGAACCTGCAGGCCTCCTCTCTGGGTGATGCTGGAAGTGGGTCTTTGAGTTACTTTTGCGTTCACCAGGGGAACAATCTGATGGTTCGTTGAGGCCATCTGTTGTGAATTCTCAGCTTAAGTCATGTGAGCACTATAAGGACCGGGCCGGCATGCCAAAGCTGTCTATTAACAGCTCAGCACAGAGACCACACGCTCTCACTTAGGTGTGCTGGTGTTATTACCTTGGATGGTGCTGTCTCACCTCCAACATAAACAATAGGATCACAGTATAAACTTAATGGCCGGGCCTCCGCTGTGAAGACACCCTCTGGTCCTATCAGCCCACCTGGCCATATTTAGAAGAGCTAAGAGAGCGCCGGCAGTCTCTGGAGCTGCTGCGTCCAGTCAAACAGGATGTGTGTGGCTCATTAACATGCTCACAAGTCAGAGACAAGGACCACTAAGCTATGCACCCACCACTGGGGGTCATTTGGGGCTCAACACCACAATTAGGACAAAAGCAGAGCTTGGGAAGCAAAGAAGACACTCACTGACTGTATTAAAGAACTGGACCAAGTAAGTGTGACATCACCCATAGAAAATGACTAACTTCTGGCTCCAACAAAATAAAGTCAGTTCAGTCGCTGTTTTTTCAGGATAAGGCCAGACATCATCAGTGAGCGGTGATCCGAGTCACCCTGGAATCACACGGCTAGCATTACAGTTCAGGTGCGACCGCCGGAGTCTTTACGATCGCCTTTGACCTCCACGATCTGCCCTCTGCAGCGCTGCTTATCTGTTAAGTTGGGTTCAGATTTTTGCTGAACCCCCACAAATGAGGGGGGGATGACTAGGGCTGGGAATCACTGGGTACCTCACGATACGATACGATACGCGATACATATCGATAATATCGCGATACTGCGATAGTTGGTAAAAATTCTCTCTAATAACTATATAGAAGAACATATTTTTTGGGAAAATATATCCCCATTTATCTTTTTTAGCTTTAACACAATCATAATGAACAACTTTTCTTATTTTGTATATAATAATAATATAATATAATTCCTATTTGTGCCAGAGTTATATAACACCAAGTTTTTCATATATTAGAATGGAGTTGTAAAAGGAAAAAACCTGGAGCAAGATTTAGAAGATTTGCACCAATTTAGTAATTCACACTAAGCAACAGTAAGTGCACGAGCTAGTATTGGGTGTGAACACTTTGGTGTGTATTTGAACATGCCCGTAGCATAAGAGAACTCGACTGAGTGAGTGTGATGTCACCAATAGACAATAGTTTACCACCAACAAAATTAACTCAATTTGGTCACTATTTTTGCCACAATAGTGATATTGACACATTGAAGCCAAACATCTAAATCAGTCTGAGCCACCGTTTTTCTATGGCAACCACTGTCACCAATCAGGAGTTAGCTTGTTGGAAGTCTAAACCCCTACCACTCGAAGGCGTGCTGGGGAGAATTTGTCAATGAAATGTTTCAATGTCAGACACATACTTTTAGTGAGACATCTGACTGGTTAATTTAGAACTAGAGAAAAACTCTGATACAAAATAGGATCAGCAATAACATGCTAGAGCAAATATGGTTATTCTGACAAAGGGAATGACTGAGTAACTTATCTATAGAAGTCTATGGGATTTTGGCTTCTTGGAATTAGTGGGTACTTCCTGTTTGTAATGTTCTCTAATACAGTCATTGGACAAAACACATGGCAAGAAGTCTGGCCATTCTAACCAGATTTCTACCATTTTTGAAGCAATTCTTTTCATCTTTGCCTTCACTCATTAACATCCACTACCTTCCTTTACGCCTCCACAGATCATCACATAGATTAAGACTACAATGCCTTTCATTAGCATCACTGTTATCCTGAAAAGCTCTCATCAGGTGGAAGATGAATGATCGGAGGGGCTCATTAGTTTACATGCTGAACCTTGATGAGCATCATTATGAAGACTAAAGCTCCGTCTTGCCTTTAGCCAAAACTGAATTTGATTCTACAACCTTACCCATTTGTTGATGAGTTCACCCCAAAAACAAGAACATTTGAGATCAGCAGAAGCCATGTGCAGAACTGCAAGTACATGACTAATTGTCAGGACTGTTTGGGGCTATTTTTGTCCAGATCTTCTGCTTTTTTGGCGTCCCGGTCAAATGACCAAGAGTCACCTGATGTTGTGTGAGGAAGTTTTAGCACATTGCTGTACAGATCTATAGAAATGCAGTCTCTGATAATCATAGACTTCTGACTTTATGAAAGGCTGTTTGTATTGACAGTGTATCTCTGAAGTGCAGTTAAAGCTAAACATCCTTGAGAGTCTGGAGCTGCGTATGAACGAGTCAAACGTGAAAATCCCTGATTCTTTTGTTTCCTTATCAGAACTCGAGTTGACCTTCCTGACTCCGTGGGAGGACGGCTGTTGGCGGGGGGAAAAAAACAGCAGTTTACCTCAGCAGTGAATGAGGCGCCTCACCTTGAGACAGGATACTTGAGGTTTTGAATGGCACGGCTTTGTTTTGCTTTGGTTGGAGTTAGGGTTTTTTGTAGTGGTTGGTTTCCCTGAGAAAAGAGCCACAAGGGCAGACTTTCTGACGACAGAGTCGGCCATCTCTGAGGATGCCTGTGGTCGTCTCTCCCTGTCTGCCTGGTCCTGAACACTATGAACAGATGAGTGGTGCACCTCAAAGAAGGAGCCTGCACCAAGGCTAAAGATAGAGACAGGGGAGAGGTAGAAGGGCAAGTAAAGAGTCGCCACTGCTCGCAGTGAGTCAGTCTGTCTAATCGCAAGCAGAACACCAGCAAGACTTCACAATACGTGTCGGTCAGTTGACTGAAATTAGTAGCATGGGGGAGAGCGCAGCCTTTGATCTGTCTTTTCAAGAGCCGAACTCGGAGAAAAGTGTTTTGGTTTGACATTCCAGACATACCTCCCACACATTCTGGTGCAGAGCGGCTGGTCTGCTCATCAGGAGGACAGGTTTCTCACCAAAGTCCTCACAGGTGATGAATCTACAGAGAGGCTGTTGATTACTCTAATAGGTTTGTCGTTGTTCTCAGTCCGTATGAGTCCAAAAATCCTTCATTCCACCTCAGTCGTCATTATTAGTTGGAGATTTGGTTTTCCTGTCTCAGCAATGATCGTGACTTTTCTGTAATTATCACTCAGATGGACATCTATAACTAAAGCCTCATTTATATCAAGTCTTTTTTGCTCGGGATCAGCATCATAAATCTGGGTGAAGCCAGTACGGCACTTCATGTTCCATTCTGCTGACAGATCCGTTTGGCAAACTGACCCCCGACACTCGGGGAAGTACTGAACCTGTTTTTGGACCAGCCCAGATACTCGCCCATTCTTTTGGTAGTAATGGATACGGGCTGGCAGGTGTCATAACAACACAGGCCGTGGCTGCTGCTGGCTCATTTCAGTGGGGCTAGCGTGGACTGTCTGGACGGTTGTGACCCATGGTGTGTGTATGTGTTCGCTTCAGTGAGGTTAAAGGTCAAACACATGGCCCTAGTTTGATTTCTGATGTTGATTTGCTTTCATGGTCTAAAAAAAGCCAAACAATATTCAATATTTTATCTCAAAACATTTAAATAAAACATCAGTCTTGGTAATACTTGTTAGTAGTTTTGACTTCTTGAAACTCATTGATAAAATCTAGACTCTTATTCATCATTTTATTCAAAAACAAAGTCTCAATTTCTGTTCATTTTTTACTCCAAACAAATTACTTTCTGATAATGTTGTAAAATGAAGGTGGTAAATAGTAAATGTGTTTTACAATAAAACTAAAAGACAAACTTTTACATAATGAACCTAATATGTCTAATTTGAATAAATAATCACTGAAAGCTTCAGAAACCTCACTGTCGTCTATCAACAATGGAACTTTTGCACAAAGGCTTTTAGGTTTGAATGTTTTTATTAAAACATTTTTTGTAACATGTGTGAAAGCTCACCTGTAAACCCCACTCCGCTTGGCGGTGAGGGTCTCGGTTCATTGAGTGTGAACCATAGTGATGCAAGTGTTGCGTGTAACAAGGAGCACAATTAACTGCCCACAGTGTGAAACTGAAGCACTCACAAAAAAAGTTGTAAAATTTCTAACAGAAAAAGACGGTGAAGTGAGGAGGTGCAGACATTTATTAAACATCATTTCACATCAGAATAATGAGATAAGCGTTTTTTTTCCTGAGTGAGCGACTCCTTGCGTTTTGGCCAACTTCAGTCCTTAGTTGTGTGAATGCTTATTTAGCATTTTTATTTATTAAGCATTCACACAATTATTAAGTTCTGCTTGTACTTTTAGTATTCATAAACTTTATAGTAAACAAAAATATTGAGCAAAAATGAATGAGAAATTGCTTATATCTTTTGAAAACTTTGTGCACTTTGAAACTTTCAGCTAGAGACACTATTCAAACTTTAAAATGTTCAGCAGCTATTAGACTTTTTGGGGTAATTTGACAGTTAGCTTAGCTGTTTTTGGCTAATTTAGACGTTTTTCCTGTTTTTTTGGGGCTAATTTGACAGTTAGCTTAGCTGTTTTTGGCTAATTTAGACGTTTTTCCTGTTTTTTTGGGGCTAATTTGGAGTTTAGCTAATATGTTAGCATTATGCTAGCTGTTTTGCCAAAATAAGAAATTTTTCCAGCTTAGCAGGTTTTCAGTTTCAGTATTTTCAGCTATCAGCTCTAGCATCTTTAGCAGCTATAGTTTATTACAGCATGCACACTTGCATTTTCGCTAGTAATGCTAAATATCTACTTTTGATATTGTGTGTTAAAGCAAACCAAACCTACGGTGCGCCTGAAGGGGCAAATCACCCAAATTAGAAAAAAATCAAAGATCAAAACAACAATTAAAAAAAGTTAAAGAAAAAATAATAATAAACACAACATTACATTTCAGAATCCAAAACACAATAAAAAAAACAATAAGCTAAATATAAATGAAATACAAGGATTTTCCAGAAATCAAAAGAAATAAGAAACCAGAAAAAGTAGTTACTATGAGACATTGCTGATTAAATGAGGATGTTTGAGTTTTTTTTAATGCATCGTCTATGTCTGCATACAAATAAAGGTTTATAATCCGTATGGAGCAGTCAATGATGTCCCATAGTGCCAACCTTTTCTACTTTCCGTAAAAAAGAAAAAACATTAGAAAACTACAGTAATTTAAAGAAAGAAAAATGAATGAATAAAACAATGAAAGAAAAGATACGGACATCACTGATAAGATGATGATGTTTCTCCATCCTTTTAACTTGGTATGAGGCTGTACTGAACATCAATCCAATCAGCGACGTCCCATAGTTTCTACTTTTTTTGGTTTCTTTTTGTTTCATTTTTTCAAATTTCATTCTCATTTCTGGAAAGGTATTTAGTTTTCTGAAACATTTGGTTTCTTAATTTTTGTTTTGATTTCTAAAATGTAATTTTTTTATTAGGTTTTTTTTGCTTTTTTCATTGCCGTTGGGATGCTTTTGTGTTGAGTGATTTGTTGACAGGATTTGCACTTCAGAGCCACCATGCAAACCAGTTGAAAGTGTGAAATTAATAAGCAACCTCCACTTGTTTGAGCCGAGTCCATTGGACTATCCTATTCCATATGGAAGCATGCTAAATCTACGGTCTGTTTTCACAACAACTTAAGGCTGATGTCTCTGCATCATCTGTCTAATCGTGATTATTAAGAGAAAACAAGACCCTTTCATGGATGAATTACAGATATAAGATGGTAATTAAATTTTCATTTAACCCGCAGACGGTTTCCGTGTGTGACAGTGTTGTTGTGTTCTGCAGCTCCTGTTGTTCAGGACATCGCAACTATGCAGAAGAGCAAACTTTGAGAAGTGAGCTCGCCACCTCCTCCACCTACCGCAGCTCTCTGTCTCAGATGCGTAGGAGTCATCCTCCTGTTGTGTGCTAGCATGCTCGTGCTAATAAGGCCAGCTGTCCAAACGCTCAGCCGCTCAGCCAGAAGGGGCTGCAGCCTTTGTTGATGCAAGGTGTTACATCTCCTGCTGGAGCAAACACTCTTGTCTCAACACCACCAAACATTTGGCACAGGAAGGCCGTCTCTATTCACCCCATCACACACCGCAAACACCACCACCATCTCTACTCTTTCTCTCACCCTCATATCAGCTTTTGTGGTCCCACTCACTGCTGCCACCTCCAACGGCACACACTAGAACGTCCATTTTCTCCTTCAGCTTTGTGGTTGACCATTTTCTCCTGACGGTACCGGCGGACGGCGTCGTCTTTGTGGCCCCAGCTCCACACCTGAGCGACCCTAGACATCCTCTGAGACTTGGCGTAAAGAGCCGTCTGTTTGACAGGGAGGTGTTGCACCCTGTTGGGGCTGCTGAATGCATCACCTGGAGGAGAAAGTCTCATACAGGAGCACAGGCGAGATGACTGCGGTCGTGTCTCGCTAATAATAGACTTTCTGGTGTTGTATGTAAAAAGTATCCTTAAGTAAAAATAGCCGTTTATCTAAAAAACAGCTCCTTGTTTAGAAATGAGTTAGAAGGGAAAGTTGTGGTCAGGTACGTCTCCTCAGACTATCGTCTGTTAATTTTGTCACAGAACAATGAGAACAAGTATGCAGAGTCTGGAAAATATGGAAAATAACTAAAGAAGTAATCCCCATAGATGTACCCAAAATAGATCTGTTCAGACACCTTAGCACCAAGTGTCCAGAATGGATGCAGTGAACAAAGACATGAAGGTGGCTGGTGTTAGAGTAGAGGAAGCAGAAGACAGAGTTTAGATGGAGGAAACTGATTTCCTTGAAGGGAAAAGCCGAAAGGAAAAGAAGAAAAAGAATCTGTTGGGTTGACCATAGTGGACTCAACTGTTAGTGATCCCAGACATGAAAAAGGTCAAGGACCAAATACAGAACAGAAACTCAAAAAATAAAAAACAAAACCATGGTCTTCTCAGTTTCTGATCCAGGATCTTTAACAAATGCATTAGAAAAAAAAATGTCCTTGGATTTTCATGAAACAATAAGATCCTGGAATATAAGACAATTATCCAACTGAGCCATGATTCATACTTTTTTAAGTTCAGGCTTTATTTTTTTTTCTTGGATCGCATTTGGTCTTGAATACCTATACATGGCAACCACCATGTCCACTCTCTGTAGTTCACTTCCACAGTTCACTACTTTGATCCACGCCAGAGTCCAGGTGAGCTTTCACACCTGCCAAACGGAGTGAACAGCTGGAGGACAAGCACCAAATGTGCTAGAGTGAATGCTTTCATGAAAAACACAAACAGCTTTTGTGACTCCTAACAAAAATTTAGAGAGAACTGAGAAAAAGAAAACCAAAAAAAGAAAATGCAGATTTGCCTAAAAACAGTGGAAAGAATCAAAGCGGTTTCAGGGATCGAGTCAAAGGAAATGGAATAGATAAGAAAAAAAAAAACATGCATAAGAAACTCCCACCACACATTAACAGACAACACATTCTCACTCCCAAGTCGTCACATGTTGATGATTTGTTAAGGACCTCTCCACGTCACTTTTTGACGTTTTGGGTGTCCCTAAGTCATTGTTTTTTAATGAGCTAACTGTTGGTAAAATCAAGGGTCCACAACCCTCAGAACGTGGTACTGGATTCAGTACAGAATGGGGTACTGGATGCGCACTGGTCCTCGGGCGTGTCCAGTACCGGCACCCTAACCCATTACTGGTACCCTAACCCAATGCTGGCACCCTAACCCAGTGCTAGTTCGGGTCCGTTACCACGTCTGGTACCTGTTCGGATCCAGTACCATGTCTGGTCCGGTGTGTGGTCAGGGTTAGGGTACCAGCACTGGGATTGGTTACTGGTGCGCTACACATCACAGTACTGGACCGGTTCTGGTTTGCGGCCCGGAGGATTGGGACCCGTGATTTAATGGGAACAACCAGTATGTCAAAAATCAACGAGTTGGGAACGCCCCAAATGTCAAAAGGGGACATGGAGGGGTCCTTAACCAAACGTGACGAGTTGGGAGGGAGAATGTGTTGCAACAGAAGCAAAGTTAGTGAATACGGTTGCTATAATTAATCACCTTAATCAATTTCTAGTCCTACAGTCCAACCAGATCTGTCTGAGACTAGTTGGTATTCAAAGCGATACTAGTATGAAATCATTTCAAAATGAGATCAATCAATCATTGATATTGGAAAAAAACATTTGGATTAAGACCCAGAAGAGTTTACTATAAGGTAATAATGACCATCAGAGGGGACATGACACATGATGACAGCAAAAAAAATGATAAACCATCAATACAGTCCAAAGTGTGTACCAAGTATTTATCTCTCAGTGACACTGGTTGAAGTTTTGGCTAAAGATGTCCTGGATCAATAAATCAGATCGTTCAAAATGAATCAATTATATCAACAATGAGTCATATCGTCAACCACAAATTATGATTTAAATTGTTCAAATGACTAACACCCCTTGGAGTAGTGCTGAGCAATATGGTTAAAAATTGTATATCACGATATAAATTATTTTATATCGCAATAACGATATATATCACAATATACCAAAATAATAAAGTACAATTTCAGGTATTCTCTGATGAAAATTGACTTGCTTTTTGTCTGACTTTATTTTTTTAAGTAAAATGTAGCTGAGGTGCCTGAAAAACCCTCAATAAATTGTGGACAAAGTGTTGAGCTCGTAAGCAGTTTGTTAATATGGTCTCTGTAGACAATGTTCTCACTTCAAATGGTGCTGAATCTTACTAAGTATGTTAATAAACTGTATGTGGCTTATTGTGCTAATAAATGTCTAATTAACACCTTATAAACACATTTTTAATGTGTTAATAAAGCTTGTTAAGATATTTTATTATAAAGTGTTACCCATTTTTTAAACATTTTTTAGCAGGAAAGCATACCTTTGCAAGTTCAGCGATAAAAATAAACAAATAAAAATGATAGAAAAGATATGGCATGATATACACTTTTCTATCGCCCAGCACTTGCTGATAGTAAAACATTTTTAGGATGATGTGGAACTGAAGTTTCTCAGAAGTTTCAACTATTTCTTTCCATTCTATGAATCTATAGAGTTTATTCTTATGTAAAAATTTAGACCGAAGTTGCTTAAATTAAAGTGTTTTTTTTCACTTCCTGTTGACGCGATTCGTCTTTAGTTTTTAATTGCTTAATAATGATGCGTTGTGACAGTCATCTAGTGTCTCATATCAATACATTTTGAAGAACAGGTGATTTTATTTACTATATTTGAATCCGTAAAGCGTCAGAAGTACCAGCGGTCGGTCTCTGAGGCTGCATCCAGCAACAGCGTTTGCATCACACTCGGAAAAAAAGCAAAGAAAGCTCTCCATGAAGCCCTGCAGGATTTCACAGCTGCAGCACTGCGGTGATGACCCCACCAACAGCTCGACAAATAACAGAGCTTCTCCCTCCTCCTTCGTCACCTTTCGCTCCCTCCCGCCCCCACACCTCCTTCCTCCCGCCTCCCCCTCAGCCTGAACCCTGCGCGTCTACCGCGTCTGACTGAATACCAACCGGTTGTAATGACCCGCTCGGTGCTGGGAGAAGGAGAGAGACCTCAGCGAAACAATTCTCATTGATTGAAGGCTCACAGCTCTCCCAGATACGCCTCCTCCGGAGGAGAGAAAAAAAAGGAAAAACACACACACAAAAATTACAGCCTCTTCAGAAAGCGGTGGGCGAGCGCAGAAGAGAGGAGATGAAGTAAAAAAGTGAGGTGCTTTGTAGCAGCAGCGAGTGTGTTTGGGGCTGCTCTCACCGGAGAATTGATTTGGCCTCCGAGAGGATCTGTAGCTCTGTCGGTGGAGCGGAGGGATGCTGGGAGGGTGGGGTGGGTGGGGGGTAAGTAACACAGGTGGAATTGAGAGATGGAAGAACAGGGTGGAAATGAAAACACACCGAAACAGACATTCTGTGAGGAAAATGTACTCCCCGTAATAACGTGTGTCCTGGCTCCTTCAGCCCGTCACACAAGATCACACCAGCTCCCACACACACACACACAACCTCACACAACAGTTGTGCATGCGCGAGTGTGAAATTTGCAGCTCCGAGTTTGCCGTCAGCGTTTGATCCATTCGTTTACTGCCATCAGAAGCATCAAATGCATTACTTCTAATAGGTGCTGTTCACTGGGTTGTTATTACCCGGGCGGTTTTACTCCCTCCTGTTTTAACAACCTCCCCCCCGCAGGGGTCATTTCTAGTTTCATCTAATCTATTTAAGTTGCTTTGCGCTCTGTTTAATTGCCGTTTCCAGCTCCGCGGCCCGTCTTCCTCCTCGAGCAGCGCCTTTAATAGTTTTGACATTTAAATGACATAGCACATATATTTAACCTCGCCGGCTCGTAGCCTTTCACACAGAGCACTCATAATTAAGAAGCACACCTCCCATTATCTCCGTGCAGCACTAAACGTGCCAGCGTCCCCACTCTGCTTCAAAGACTAATTAAAAAAACAAGACCCCTGACCGTGACCTCCGTCTGTGTGCAGTGAGTAACTACAACAATGTGGTGGAGGCCGGCTCAGACTCCGACGATGAGGACAAGCTGCACATCGTGGAGGAGGACGGCGCCGACTGTGACGGCGTCCCGCAGGACGACGAACACCCGGGGGTGCTCCAGTGGGACCCAGGTGAGACTGTTGCTTCAACAGGAAGTTGCTGAAGTCGACAGGAAACGCATCAAACAGACTCCATGAGACTGTTGCTTCACTTTGAACCAGGGATGGGAAACTCCAGGCCTCCAGGGCCGCATTCCTGCATGGTTTCCAACATACCCTGCCAGGTAATCAGTCATGAGTGGGGCTTGGATATCTGGAAATCATGCAGACACACCAGCCTTTGAGTTCTGGAGTTGCCTATCCCTGGTTTAAACACACTTCTACTGTATTTTTCAGAGTAAAGGTTGCATTTTTTGCATAATTTGGCCAGGGGTGGGACTTATACTCCAAAAATTATATGTGCACTACAACACATTCTCACTCCCAAGTCGTCATATCTTGAGGTTTGGGCAGGGATCACTCTGCATCACTTTTTGATGTTTTGGGTGCTCCCAAGTCATCGTTTTTGGCTGTTCTTAATAAATCACAGGTCCCCAACCAGTACTGTGACGCATAGCGCCCCGGTACCCTGACCCTGGTACCGCATCTGGTCAGGTGTCGAGTTAGGGCAGGGGTCGGCAACCTTTAACAGTAAAAGAGCCATTTGGGCTCATTTTCTACTGATCAACACCTTGAAGGAGCCGCATAGACTTACTTTAGCCTTTAAGAAATTTGGATTTTTCATTCATGACCTTATTTTTTGTTTTTATTTTTTTATTTATATAAATTATTACTTAATTTTTTAAATGAGCCAAAGCAAAAATCTAAAAAGAAACGAGCATTTCTCAAAATTGGATTTTTTTAAACGTTTTTACCTTTAGTTGAGGCCAAATTAGCAAAAAAGCTAGCTCGTTGCTTAATTACTAGCTAAACTCTAAATTAGCATAAAATTCTTCAGTAAATTAAATCACCCAAAATGTTAGCATGTTGCTAAAATAAAAGCTAAACTCTAAATTAGCCTAAAAACTCCAATAGATAACAGATTAGCTGAAAACATCAGCATTTTGCTAAATTATTAGCTAAACCCCAAATTAGCCTAAAATTCCACAGTAAACTAAATCAGCCAAAATTGTTAGCCTGCTGCTTAAATAGAAGCTAAACTCTAAATTAGCCTAAAATCCCAGTAAATAACAAATCAGCAAAAAATTGAAAGTTCATTGTCTTCTAAGCAAAATC
>NC_050531.1:19387189-19390493 GCF_002922805.2 Oryzias melastigma | reverse complement strand
TAGCCTGCTGCTTAAATAGAAGCTAAACTTTAAATTAGCCTAAAATCCCAGTAAATAACAAATCAGCAAAAAACTGAAAGTTCATTGTCTTCTAAGCAAAATCTTCTGCATGTCTGTAGCTTCTTTGATGATAGCTTTGTATTTGCTTTATGCTTAAAACTTGGCATTTGCTATTGTCGTTGGATCTGGTCGTCAGAAATGTTCTTAGCAGCAGTTGCTAGCATCATTAGCTCATCAGCTAACTTATTTATTCTCGTGGGTGCGCTCTGAAGCACAGAAGTTTGCATTTAAATGTAGGTAATGACTTTTTTTAAACATGACCCTTTTATCGCAGTTCTGCGCTAACGTAGCTAACCTGCGACTGTTGATGACATCATCAAGTGGAAGTCATGTCCAGATTTGAAGACACTGTTTTTTCTATAATTCTCTGTGTGGATGGTTATTTGTTGGGGTAGGAGAAGAATTCAGATTCGGTTGCAGAATACATAATAATCCTGATTTCTCAACATCATCCGTGTCTTCCATCTATCGTAAATGAGATTACCGTCAATGCTTCCATGTGACGGTGAGGATCAAAATGCGATTGGAGCGTCTAGTTTGTGACCAAATTTTTTGACAAACATTTTAGACGCACGTCGATAAAGACGAGTAGCATTAAGCAGTATTAAGCCGGGGATTTCTTTTCCCCAAACTGCGACTTATTCATCATTTTATTCTTTATTATGGATTTTGTTTTGTAGCTGCGACTTATACTCTGAAAAGACACACACGTGTATTTGAAGACGCGTTTCTGTAGCTGTTGGAGTAGCGCTCTGACCCGTCACTCTGTGAAACGCCGCTACAAGCAGAGCGACTGAAGCAGGAAGCCTGACATTCAGCAAAGACAATGCCAGCGGAGGGAGAGACCTTCGAGTGCAGAGAACTGCCGAGTGCCCGGGAAGAGCTTTACGGCTCTGCCGGGCACTGCCGTGAACTTCTCTACCTCCAACCGCATGGAAGTGACATCAGAGGCGGCCGGTTACCACAGGAAGGGCTGACGTCACGCGCCCCGCCGCCTGCAAAACAATTGCAGGTGCTGAAGGATGTTTCGAGTGGGCTCAAGGCCTCTCCACCGTGCAGCTGACCTCATGCCGCCCGCGAGTTTCCGGACAGTTCGAGCACCTTGCCTGCACCCCCTCCCCCACCCGCTATCCATGGCACGTTCTCATGAAAGCTAATTAGATGTTCAGGCACAGAAACATTCATTGCAGGGTGTTGCAGCTCGCTGCAGTGACAGATGTGTGAGGTACGGGGTGTTATTTACGGAGAGGTCAAACCAACACGTATGAAAAGTGACATATCACTTTCAGTTTAGGGAGGGGTTCTTTCAAATTCCATTCAAATGAGTCTTCCTCACTTTGGGCTGCACTGGAACACGTGTCCACGGAGCAGCTCCATATCTTCCTCCTCATCGAGGCTCGCAGGACGGCAGAGTTGGAGCCTCCGGATACGAATCCCTTCAAAAGCTTCTCCTCTGCCTTCATATGCGCTCCGGCATCTTCGCTGATAAAACGAGGAACACCGGCGTCCTTTACACAAACACGTCTCCTGTCATCCCTCTCTCTGGCGCTTTCTCTGGTGTGGCCGTGACAAGTGAACACCACCCACTAATCTTCTCCTCAGCATCACCCCAAATTAAAGCCTCGACACCCTTTCCCCTGAGACTACAGCGCAAACGTTTAACTCCTTTTTTTCCTCCTCGGACTTCATGAAGCTGCAGATGGAGCTACAGGGGAACGGGACAAGAGAATCGGGCAACAGAGAAAAATGAATAGATGAAAGTCTCTCCTCGTGTTGGAGCCGGCCGCAAAAAAAAAAACATAATTTGCACCCGAAATCATTGGCCGGAAGTCCTCACCTGGTTTTAAGCTTTCGACCTTTTTTCCCCGTTTCTTCTCTCTTTTCTTGCTGTTTTCTCTCTGTCACAGAGAAAAAACGGCATTTCAACGACTTTTTCTCAGGAGGTAAACGGGTGTAGTTACACAAATTTGAACACTTATCAATATTGACTTGAAAGATATAAAACGAATAACGTTCTTTATCCTATTTGAAGCTCATCTTGCACACTAAACTTACAGTTTAATTGCATTTAAAAGCCTAAAAGTTGGTAGTTCCGAAAAGTTTCTTAGAAATTTCCGCTCATGCAGAATTTCTGCTTCCGGTTAGAGATTGATTCTGGCGCCAACTTGTATGTGACCAGAGGCCCCTCGAACAGGAAGGTGTGAGGGGGAGGAGACGTCAAGGTGTGAAAGGCGGGAAAGAATGCTGATGTGGGACGTCTGGTTACTGCTGGATGACAGACTCTGGTAGAAATTCTAGATAACATTGCCGATGGTTCTGGATCCTCCCCAGAGGGTTTGTGTCGGGGTTGTCCCGTCCAGAAACAAGTGCAAATGTTTTATTTTCCTTTATCTACGTCAGGATTCTCAAACTCAATTTACCTTGGAGCCACTGAAGGCAGAGTCTGACTGAGGCTGGGCTGTATGGGGTTCCATTTGTGCCAAAAATATGTTTTTATGTCCACTGTTTGTGTCTTTGGTCTATTGTCTACTAACAGGTTTATTGAACATGTGTTCATGTCTATGTACTACTAAGCAATATCTTCTGTGAAACGACCGATAGCGATGCTAGCAACTGTTGCTAAGGACTTTTCTGACGACTAGATCCATCCCCAAAAGTAAATGCAAAGTTTTAACCTGAAACATCACAAAGCAATTGCAAAGCTATCTAAGAAGCTTGGACGTGGAAGCTTAGTAGACAGTGAATTTTCATGTTAAGGCGGGGGCCACAAAATATTGACTTGGGGGCCGCAAATGGCCCGCGGGCCGCCAGTTTTTTACCCCTGATTTAATGGGGACGTACACACCAAGCGTGTGCGACACACTCAAGAAGCTACTAAAAGGGTTTTAGCATACGATTAGTCAAATGGTTCCTGGAGACGGTGTTAAAAACTTTCGGGAAGCCCGAAACACGATATATATGCGCGTTTATTAGACTTTTTACTAAACGTGCTTCGCCAAGAGCAGTATTAACGAAACTCAAGTATCAGCAAAACCTCATTACTCAAAAAAAAAGAAAAAAAAAACATAATCTGTAATGACTAAATGGTACTTAAGGAGTTTGATTGCTTCCAATCTAAGATATAATCTGCTAACAGCTCTGAATACACGACCACGGGAAGCGGGAGGTCAGAGGTCAGTCCAAGCAGGAAGTGGATCATGGGATGCAGCCGTATCATGTTACTTGGAAGGATGAGAGGGGCGCG